>NC_133822.1:67821403-68124434 GCF_047830755.1 Zonotrichia albicollis
TAGAATGCTTTGCAAATTAGTGTAACTGCATTAAGATCAATGGAAAATGGAAACTTGAATAATTTCCCTATAATGTGAAGAACTTAAAGGCACAAATATTTATTTAGGTCTTATCTAATGTAAACATGTAAAATGTCTTTGTTAGTACACATGTGATAAACAGTACTTGAAACTTTGATCTGTACAATAAATTGAATTTTCCTTAATCAAGTTTAATGTTCTTTATTAATGTTTATTCATATGTAATGCTACAGTATCTTTTGCAGCCCATATTTTTTCTTTCTGTTTTCTTTTTAAATAATGGACCTGACAAATAGCAACTTCCATTATCTCCAGTTTTTTTCTCAGAATTTCTTTTTCCCATTTTTTTTCTGAAAGGTTTTTGGGCATCTGATGTATTTCCAGAAATCCTTTAAACATTACTCAGTAAGGAACTCTGCTGACAATTATATTAAGATTGAGAGCAGTCTCTAGAGTCTACAGGTGATTCTCCAAAAATTTATTTCTACAACTAGAGTGTAGATTTATTCAATTTATTGAAAATGTGAGACTTACTTGGGACAACAAAACAGCCACATCAAAAGTTAATTTGAGAATTGTTGGAATAGGAGTACTCAGTGTTCAGTACTGTCAAAATACCCTTCTCTTTATCAGTTTATTCAGAGACTAGCGGAGACAGCTACACATAATGTCACATTTTAAAGCCTTCATGTGACGTCTGCATGTATTTCTGGAAGATATTGCTCATCCAAGTACAAACTATCATGCTCAGCAAAGTTTTGTGAAATATATTAGACAACTGCAAAATTCCACCAGACTTTAACTGCCCAGGTCAAGGGTCCAGCCCCTCATCCAAAAATGAAGAAAATTAATAAAATCCTTCTCCAATTTTTTTTCTGATTATTCATATGTATTATGCCCCCCCAAAACTGTTTAATTATAGAAATTTTTTTTTATTGCAAAAACTGAAGACAAACATTATTTAGGAGGTGCATAGGTAAGGCACTTGCCCTTTTAATGTCCAGGGTGGCCACAGCCAGGCAGTTGTGTTCAGGAGGTAATTGAGAAAGTCAGCAAGTATGAGGGTATGATAAAAAAAAGGGAAAGGGAACAGCCTGAAATACTGGCTTATGCTTGTAGGAATGAGTGTATACAGTGGCTAGAAGTTTTAGCTTTTGAAGAATAAAAGAGGTGAGTGTCGTGAAACATCTTTGGTAGTTTGATGTAGGGTATACAAAGGTATCTGTCTAATCTGTCTTATCTATTATCATTGCAGTAAATTCTAGGATTTTTCTTTCCTATGGGCTTTATTGTCTAACAAGCATACCTATGGATCAGTCTGGTTTTTGGTTGGGTTTTTCTTTCAATTTCAATTTGAAAATAAATATGCTGGAACATGCTAACCCAAAATGCTATAGTTTCATTTTTTTAACTCAGTAAATCAATGCACATAATGCTTTTTGCTGCTGTGTAAACTATGGATAAGCTACTAAACTATTTTAGGTTCATATTTAAATTAAATGCTGAAAGTTATACAGATTAGGAGGCAGGAAAGGCTTCAAATAATTAAAAGTAACTTTATTGAGGAAAGTGCTGATGAAGCTAAACTATTATTAAAAGAGTTTTGTTCTGGAGCAGATTGATCCTGCCAGGTCACTTGAAAGGCTTGGCTGTCAAAAGAGTTTTACAGTGAAACTTATAATAACAATAAAGTAGCTGGTACTGGCCATTTATTTAAGGGTTGGACTCAATGCTCTTTGTGGGTCTGTTAAATCTCAGAATATTCTGTGTTTCTGTGATTTTTGTTTGTTTGTTTGTGGTTTTGATTGTTTATTTGCTTTTGATTTGTTTGTTTGTTTCAGTAAATAGGCATATGGGGCATTGCAGATTACTCTTTTGCCTATCAAGATTCCCCATTCAGGCTGGATATCAGCAAAATGTAGCATGGAATTAAGAAAAAACATGGGATAAGATGGCTTGAAACAAATTATGATTGATTACTACTTATGCTTTATTTGGAGTTTGCTATTTTCAGTGCCTGTAGAAAACTGCACAGACTGCTATAGCCCCTCTTGTGGAATCCCTCCAAAAATAATTTGCTCATAAAAATTAGACACTGCCTTTACTCACCTGGTTCTGCAAACTATTTTCTCTAGCCATACTCTTTATACAACTATATCAGAGAATAATCAAAGTAGTATTGGGGATGTTTTGTGTAATTTGGCTTTTCAAGCCATCAACTCCTAGGTAACCCCAGCAATAATGATGTGTAAAGCCACGAGTACCTGTGCAACCATACCAGAAATGCCAGAACTGGTGTCAGAAGTAACAAAAGGGGTATCAGAATATCAGAAATAATAGCACAGATACAGATATAGCAAACAAAACTGAGACCAAGGTGGTGGTGGTGCTAAACTGAAAGGGCTGTTTATTGAGATGAGATTGTGGTAGAGGAAAACAGAGAAGAATTGTAGAAATTTCAAAGTTGGTAAAAAAGATTGCAGTTATTTGATCAGAGCTGTCAGTGGTAACTTGTGGTTCAGCCATGAGCACCACTATTTAGTCAGGAAAATAACCCAAATGTGTTGTTCTGACTATATCATGTTTTTGTAGTAGTTAATGTCTATGAAATTAGGAGTATGCTTTCTTAATGCTCAAACACTCAGTTCAATGGAATTAAACATCCTGGAGTAACATTGTCAGTGCCTACTTCAAACTTGAGAATATTTGCATATTTAATTATTTAAAAAACCCAAAAAGCAGTATTTTCTTGCTTGCAAGTATATTTTGTTTGATACAGACAGCAGCTGCAAATCAAAATAGCTTACTCCCAGATTTTATGTAGTTAGGTAACGGCAAAATATTACTGAGATAATTGTTTCAAATTCCTGAAGCTCTAGAGACCATGTTTTCTACAGTAGTCTCTATATGTTTGCATGGTTTTCTTTTTGGCTTTGATTTGCCTCTGCTATATACTTTGGATAATTGGAAATCATGTTTAAGACTAATGAGAAGAAGATGGGTAACCACGGCTGGTATTACAGACTTTTAGCAATGCATAGTTTGCCCTCTTGTTTCTTTGCCTGTTTTCCTGAGCATTTTGTATTGCAAGAAATGTATCCTCACCTGTGATCTGTTTAAAAGACTTCAAGCTCAGCAGAACAAGCTGTCAACCAGTCACTTAGGAAAGTAAAATCTTTTTGAATTTACTTTTTGAAATGCAGTCTTATAGAATGTAAAATAAGGTAATTTCTCAGAGTAATTCAGTGATTTACTGCACTGCCTCCATAAATCAGAGTTTAACAGCTGAAACAACACAAACAGTAAAAAATGAAATAAAAATTCAAACAAAAAAAGTTGAAAGGAAATTTTGACAACCCCTGATATTGTGGTGTTTTGACTCAGGCTGTTGTAAATTAGATTTGTATTGTATAGGTAGAAGCTCAAAAAACTCAAAGTACATAAAAAATTCTTCTAGAGCAAATATTACCATTCTTCCATTTCATATAAATATTCCTCAATATATAAAATACATAAATAAAGAAAAACTGAAAGTTTTGAATATATTTGTTGGTGGATTTAAGCTGTCAGAAAAAAATTATTTTAAATTAGGTCAAATTCACTCATGAATTTAATTTTAAAAAATCCATTCAATTAAAAAGTATAAATAAGCACATCCAACTCAATTCTTTTGTCAGAAACACAGAGGTTCTGGAAATGTTTATTTTCTGACTGTTCTCTATACTCATATTACCTGAAGCTGGTATAAGTGAAGAAAAGTGTTCTGAGTAGAGGAGCTCTCTCTTCTTCCTTACTGATGGTAGGTGAGTTCTACCAACACCGGGAAAAAAAAATGAATAAAAAATAAATATCAAAGGATTTTCTACTGAGACAAGCATTTCCCTAAAAAAAGTATTACCTCCGCATTCCAGAGGTATCAGAGATATATAACTCATGAGATGAAACAGTGCTCTTTGTGCTAATGCCATGGGAGCCATAAGACCGACTGCCTGACCCACCAATCTTTGTTTCTCTCAGCTCAGACTGAGACTGCATGGAAGTCATGCCAAACCTTTCCCCTTGCAAAGTGCAGCACTGTAGTAGAAAGCACTCAGCTCTTCTCTGGCAAATGCAGTCTGGGGCCTGAATTCTGAACAATCAGTGGGTTTTCTTTGTTCCAATAACTCAAGTGTCTTTTTGAGGTCAGTGTATTTTCTTTCATTGATCTGGCAGCCATGTTTGAATCACAGGTGTAATACTCTAGGAACAAAATCAGTATTCAGTTGGGAAAAACTCCAACTCTTGAAGGATGATATAACTTGTTGAATAAATAAAATCCCCGATCTGTACATGAGAGCTGTGCTTGCTGTGACAGGGAAAAAAAAAAAAAAAAAAAGAAAAGCTACTGGTTTCAGTTTCCCAAAATAAATACTGGGGCTTTTTCTTTTATAGAACCCGCAGGAAAAGAACAAAGGAACTAAAGATCATAAGACAGGTCACAGCATACACTGAGAGACAACCTATTAAAAACAATTTCTTCTTTCCACAGTTTTTCCAGGTCATTTTCCCTTCACTTATTTTAAGTGGTAACATTTACATGAAAATAGGATCTTGGTTTCTCAGGAGTTTATCTGCTCTTTTTAATTATCCTCTTGAAATCATAATACTGGTTTCTGTGGTAATTATGTTTTCCATAAGTTTTCAGTGGTTCTTTCAAGGTGAACATGATCCAGGCTGTAATCCAATAATAGCATTTCAATAGCATCATTAAGACCAAGTTTTACAAATACAGGAGCCTAAAATGCTGTCTAAAGATATATAAGTCTATTATTACATCCACATGTAGACAGCAATAAGTTGAATTTTTTTAATTGCTGATTTTGCCAACTTACTTTCGTCAGAAGCTTAGCATTCCTGAAAATCCCATTAACTTACCAATGTTTCTAAATCCAGATATTTTTTAAAATAAATTGTGACCTACTTAAATAGAAGCTGTAACAAGGCTGCTCAACTACGAGGGAAAACCAGAGCACAATGGTACAAATTAATCCATTTAATCCAGAAATATAAAGGTCATTCTATCCTCATTTTGAAAGTACTGATCATCTTATTTATCATTACATGCTTGTAAAACTGAACACAAAATTTCAGCTAATTGATGCTTTGCATCATAGTCTCACTGGGCTTTGGTGGTTGTCTTTCCATTTATTCCTGAACAGATGAACTCTAAGATACTGCTACACAATAAGGAAAGGTTTATGGACCATGTAGGTGGGGCAGAATATTTTCTAGTTCAAAAGACTAACCAAAAGATATATAAATAAATAAATTAAAATAAATATAATAGAAAAGATATTTTATCATATACCTCTATCTTAATCACTTGTGTTTAAATGAATTTTTAATATTTGTAAATAACTGGAAAAATAGCACAACATGATAAAATTTTTGGGTTTTTTTCAAATACCTGTCTGATGAAAACAGTATACATTCAGTTCATATGTTAACAACTTGTCAGATGTTAATTTTTCTCATTCAAATTCAGAATTTTACAATCTTCGCATATAAGTAGAAATAAGACATGAAAGATAAGGCCCATCTGGAATTAAATTTGGCCACAAATGTTAAGGACAACAAAAAGACCTTCTTAAAATACATCAGTAACAGAAGGCAAACTAAGGAAAATGTGGGCCTATTACTAAATTACTACTAAATTACTAAATGGAAGGGAGGCCCTGATAGCAGAAGACATGGGAAGGCAGGGTTGCCAACCACCTTCTTTCCATTGGTCGTCACTGACAAGATCAGCCCTCGTGAATCTTTGATCAACAAGGCCAAGTACAAGTCCTGCACCTCAGAACAATCCCAAGCACAAATACAGACTGGGCCAAGAATTGATTGAGGAGCGGGACTTGGAGGGGTTGGTTGACAAGGAGTTCAACATGAGTCATAAATGCGCATCCACAGCCCAGAAAAACACCATTTTTTTCTTGTCCAAGCCACACAGATCAATCAAACAAGGGTACTTGCTGTAATGCATTTTTTCTCTGAGAGTTTCTGTCCTCATCTAGATGAAATGAGATGTTGGAAGAGAACTGGCACAGGTTATGATAAGCCCCATTCAATGTGTTGAATGCTGGTTGCATTGTCCCCACTATTTGCAGGCAATCTAGGCAAAACCTATTATGGTGGAGAGAAATGTCTGGTCTGCACAGAAATAGCAATAAGAGAGCAGACATTGCAGCAATCAGTCTCTTTGTCCAGTGTTGTGATAGTAAACCACCACAGCTGCACCTAGCTTCACAGAAATATGCACCTTGGCCATCAAGAAGATCTCATCTCTGAAGCTACAGATACTTACAGAAAATCTTGTTGTTCAAATGCAAGACTTTTTACTTTTACATTCCTTTAAAAGTAAAATCACCTTAGGATAGGGAAGGGATAGAAGAAAATATCTAGAGCACATTGTGAATTTCCCCATATGGAGTAGGATATCACTACAGTCTGTAAACAGATTCAGCAGATTTTGACTCAAGAGGTATGGTGTTTTTTTCTGACTGAACTTAGATTTCATTCAGTCTAATCCTCAAATTTATCAAAGTCCCTCTGAACTGAAGGATCAGACACCTTTTACATTAGAGTCATCTGCAAATTTTCTCCAAAAGTATTGTGTGTGATCATCCAGACCACCTTTAAATGTGTTGAGTATTGTGGTTCTTGGCTCTAATTCTTCAAGTACTGTATTCTTTCCAGGTCACCAGATGAGCACCCAACCTTTGGTTATGGCTGGTTGAGCCTGGCAGTGCCACCAGCACCGCAACTTACAAACCAGTCAGCTCATCCAGTGCATACATCCAGCTTTCAAACAATGGCATGGAGGGAGATGGTGTGAAAACCTTGGGGACCACCACTCATCCTTCATCCACCCAGCCAGTCAACCATCCTTGATGGTTACTTCTCATTATCTTAGGCTTCATTTACTTGGAAATGGATTCCAAGAGGATGGGCTGCTTGGTCTTTCCAGGGAGTGAAGTGAAATGTACCAACTTGTAGTTCCTTATCATCCATTTCTAAGATAGATACAGTAGTGTTTCCATCTGCCAGACCTCTTCTAAATATCAGAGTGCTCCATCCATAGTTAATGACATTCTCACAATTACATTGTCCATCTCATATTGTCCATCACTTTCCACAGTCTCAGGTGAATCCTGTCTGGTGCCTGGGATCTAAATATGTCCAGCTTGTTTACAGGTGTAGAGGAGTGCTAGAACTGTAGGAAGGTTGGCATTGCAAGTTATGATGAGGCATGGATACAAGGCTAAAATTATTGGAGTTTTTTCACCTGAATAAAAGGTGGAGATAAAAGGGTGTTTTTGCACTACTTAAAGACAGTATAAGAAAAAATTACTGCAGAATGCTGTGCCTGTCTTTTACAGGCTCAGCATTTAAATTATTCATCTGTATTGAATGTACAGTGCAAATGATCAAAGGTGTACTGAGCATTTTTTAATGCAATGTGATTCACAGCCTTTCAGCAACTTACACAGGATAGTTTTGAAGCCTTCAAGAGAGTACCTGTAGTTTTCTTGTACCAATCCCTTAAAGCCTACATTTGTCTGTTCATCTTTTGCTGCTGACCACTTGCTCTTTTATCAAAGCTAATCCTTTGGGCTAGAGTCATAGCTAATAAAAATGAAGTCTCCAATCTGTACAAACTAAAGAGCTGTTCCACAATGTGATCATACAGATATTTTCCGACTAGAGATGCAATCCATCTGTGATGAGTAACACTAAAATCATATAACACTTCCTGCAAATCACAGATCACAAAATCTCTTATTGCATTTTCAAATTAAAAGTCTTTTAATTACCCAAAGACTCTTCATAATGACTTTGGTTTTGGTAATTTTTATCTCTAAAGGCCTACAGTCTTCCATGCCACTCATCTTCCTATAGGTTAAAGTTCCAACCTTCATTTTCTGGGCACTTTACTCACCTCATTACATGAATAAATGACTTTTACAAATGAAGTCATATCTTTTGGTATGCACAATCAATTCTATTGCATTTCAGTAGGTCTATCTTTAGTCAACCCAAAACATGAAAGACAAAATAAACAAACCCAAACATAAAACCTCCAAATCCCTCTAAAACAAGAAAATGAAAAATCAGTAAAATTGAAGTGAACAAAAAGATGGTTTGGCTTCTTTTTCAAAAATTGTTTCTATTTGTTTGAAATCTGTGCTGTATAAGCAATTTTCTTGGTCTGAAGAAAGACCTAGAGCCCATTGCATTAACAGTTATGTTTTGTGCTGGTGTTTGCATTCTTTGCTGTGCAACAAAGAGCAATGAAAGGGAGCTGGACTATGAGTTACTCACACACCCCAATAATGGAAGAGGGTTCAGAGAAGACGGGTTCCTGAAGCCCAGGGAAAAGTACAGGGAATAACCATAGCTGTTGGAAAGAAAAATCAACACAGAGGGAATCTGAACCAGCCAGAGCAGTATGTTGAGTATGGCTGAGTCCAATACAGAGTACAAAAACAGAGCAACAAACAAAATGAACTTTGAAGAGGGCAAGGGTCTTGAATTTGCTCTACCTACATATTCTTTCCCCCTGACTGTGGGTGCTCAGCATCATGATAGTTGGCATATAGAGAAGAGTAATAGTAATCATCTTAGTGTTCTGATTCAGCTGTGTATTGCAATTGCTATATAATGATTGTGTTGTGATTTCAGTACATCGATGGTTTCTGCTGTGAGAAGAATGAAAAAGAATAGAGCACAGGGTCACAACATGGAGAAAAGTCTGGTTTTAATAACTATTTATCTGGTTCTTTTACATCATTGTCCCTGTCACTGAAACCCTAGGGAGACACAACAGTCCAAGTTTACATGATTTCTGTGAAGTCATAATTTCAATTCTAAAACAAGAATTCAGCATCATGTCAACATTTCTTTACCCTAGCAGTTCTAATCTTACAGATCAGCTATCTTTCCTATTTATGCTGGTGCACTGTTAGATAAGCTAACCTTGCAGGACCACATTCAGTATATTGAAATTCTTGAAGAATAAATTGGTCACTGAACATTTCTTAGTGTTTGGCAAAGGTCTGAGTTTTTAAAGGTCAGGAAGGTTAACATTTGTAGTGACCTTTGTAAACACAGTACTACAGATGAAACACTCTGCACTGCTGCCAAACATATAAAACCACTACAGCTCTAGCTTGTATTCCAATAATCATAAAAGAAGCCTATTAATTACCATAAAACAATATGTTTGACAGTATTAAAATATAGTTTGTTTCTTTCAGATTAATAAAATCTATCTGGTCTTGTGGTTCAATGTACATTGGAGCTATCAGTTATCTGCTTTCCTTTGCAGTTCATGAGACATTCACTTTCTCTTCTTTTCTGAAATCTAGAAACTTTTGTGAGGCGCTTAGAAATCTTTACAGCAAAAGATGAAAGCATCCCTAAATTTGAAGTACCTCTATAGTCAAGTAAGCTTTAGTATGGCATATTTAGATAGTTCATTCAGTCTTGAAAGCTTAATTTTTGCATAAAATAAAGAAGGCACTCAGCCTCCTGCAGGCTTGTCTGAATAATCAATTACATCAACAAGCTGTAAAATCTGTTCTCTTTTTAAATTGTTCACTGGTTAATTTCTGAATGTATATAATTTATTTTTAATTTTTTTATTTAAGGACAACATTGATACTCCTACCAAAATTTTTTTAGCTGCCAAGGTAAAATTCTACTGAGGGGAAAATTAAATCTATCAGATCCATTGTAGAATATGTATGTCTTGAAAACAAGTGAGGAAACTACTTCATCAATTTATAGAAGTTCAGAAAGTGGTATAAAAATTAACCAGAAGAGTTCAAAATTCTAAAATTCAAACTATTTTTGTGCATCAGTCATTAATAATTACCAGCTTTTGAAAAATACAGCTCCCATGAATATCTAAGTGTGAATTTCAACTTTGAATTAAAATTCAGGTACATATTGCTATGTTTATATTAAATTCATAGAGATGTCAGAACAAGCAGACAATTATGATCAGATGAATATTTTCAGTACTGAATAATGGAAGTAGTTCTCAGCATGAGAGAGAGCTTTCACCTCTCTTGCTCATGACTTGCCATTGGCTTACGCCTGATATTATCACATCAGTCTGCAGTGGAACCAAACATAAGGTGACACAATGCGGTGGAAGAGTCATGTTGAACAGGAATAGAATAAAGTTGGGGGTTTTTTTCCTAAAAGAAAAGGAAGTCCCATAAATTGTGGCAAAAACTGACTATGAACTGACTATGCCTAGTAGATAACTGTTCATAATTGGTGTACTTTCTTTAATGGCAAGGTCATACAGACGCAGATTTTCTGTTATGCTTGGGTATTTGGGTATCTGAATTCTTATAATTTGCAGATAAATAGAACTCTGTTCTTGAAAATCCCCAGTGTTCACAGAATGTAGACGTAAATAAGAAAACAATCTTGCATAAAATTTACACATAAAGCCCAAAGGGTGTCTGGAGAATAATTTTCCCCCTTACCACCTAGTAACCAGAAACAAAAACAAGTATGAAAATTTTTAAATGAAAAATGAAGTCCAGAGACTTGTACCATGCCATGGCTTCCATTTGACACAGACTGTCTACATTCACCAAAAGAACAATACTAGCAATGGTACATCTGATACCTCTTACAAATGACACACAGTCTGGTCTTTTCCATATGAATAACACTTTTCTGCGCTGCACTGTAATGCTTCCATGTGTTATCTGCAGATCAAAACCATTAAATCACAGGAACAGCCAACTCCAAGAATATAATTACAGACCCCTTTAACTTCAAATTTTTCAGTTAAACACTTACAGGAGAGCACCTATAAGGGGTCAGACTACACATTTTTGAAGTCTAGCTTGAATGAATCCTACATCTGAATATGCTGAATACTTTGTACAAGCTTTGAATTAATGATTCATCTTATCCGGCTGAGTTGTTGGAGGCTATGGTTTTATACTGTAAAGTGGATGGCACTACTGAACAAAGATATTTCCAACCTGTCTCTTTCCAGCACTGTGCTGTAACTAACTTCCTTCCCTCTCAGCTGCTCTGGCACTAGCCTTTCATGGGATGAACTGTGAACAAGGCTGTGGAATTGCTGCAACTTTCAAGGAAAAAAAAAAAGAAAAAAGAAAAAAACCACAGGCTCTCTTGGGATGAATCACTAACTTGATTTCATTTCTAACCCCAAACTAAATGTGTCTTTGTAGGGCTCAGCTGATACCTGCCTCACTGTGGGGCTAGAAATGAGTAGCAGAATATTGGGAGAGAAGGTAGGCATAACATAACAGCTATGAAGGTGTTATATTCACCAATTATTTTGCATTGTGAAAGTATGACCAAAGCAATTTCCGGCTTGCAGAATTCAGTACAAAAGTTTTGTTTTTCTTTCATGTACAGGAACATCTAAAGGCACTTATGCCAACTCAGAGGCCTAGAGTTAGACTGAAGGTATCTGGGCCCTGAAGCCTAAGACACAGCAGATGTACACGTTGAAATTTCTCTGTGATAGTGTCCCATATTGCCATTGTTAATGCTTTAAGGATTCTGTGAATCTTTTATCAAGACAAAACTCAGATAGACATTTCTTTTATTAGTTCTGCATAAAAGCCTTTTGCCATATTTCATCTGGAACTTCATATCGTAAATAATGTGTGAAAAAATACTTTTTCCTTTACATGTGACAACTTCAAGGGTTTACTTTTCAGATTGTAAGCAGTGAAAAGTACTGAACTCTGTGTCTGTGGAGTGCTACCCACAGTTCTGTTCCAAGCTGAAGAGCTGGTAATCCCTTCTTCAGCCCATCACCCTCTTCTGTCTCTTTTTTAATTCCACTACATCTCTTTGGAGCCTGGACAACTAGAATTTTACACTGAAATGCATCCAGTACATGAACACACCATCCATTTGCACGGTAACCTAATCATATTTTCTGGTTTGCTTCCTATTCTGTTCCTAACAGTTTCCAGTTTTTTGTTTGCCACTATGGCTGCTAAATAGCACTCAAAAGCCATCCTTTAAGAATTACTCACCTCAGCCGTGATTTTTCTGACTGACAGTAACAATTAGGGTGTTTTTTTTTTTTTCTCTGCTGTATAATCTGTAATGTCAGCTGATAGGAATTTTCTTTCCTTCTAAATTTGTTTGATCAGATAGTGACATGAAATTCTTTTTCAGTTCTTCACAGTTTGCTTCAAGTTAATGATCTTCAGTAATTATTTATCATTTGCAGATTTTACTACCTCAATAATCACCACCTTTTCCTTGATATTTTATGACTATATTGAAGAGTTTATGTATCACATTCATATCCATGAGGATAAGAATTTCCACCATGCTATCCTCAATTGAAAAATTGCCACTTATTTGTATTTTTCTCTATTTTAAAGAATCATTAATGCCTAAAAGGATATATCTCTTTTCCCAGAACAGTTTTACGTCTCAGAATGTGTCAAACAACCTTATCATAAGCTTTCTGAAAATCACACTATGATGTATGGACTAGATCACATTTATTCACAGTTTTTGACTCTGAGACTACTAAAGGATTTGTGAAGCATAACATTGCTTGAAGATAAAAAAAGTTGAATCTCAATTCCATTTTATTTTGAGATACATTTCTATTATATGCTGTTTCTCATACCTATTCAATCTTTCTGCCTACTGTAAGCAGTTTACCCTGTTAGCTGTTGCTTTTCCCATTTTTTTGAATATGCTTATTTTCTATTTTTTAATTATATACATACACATATATAAAAGATTAGGGGTTTTATCCTCTAATAATCTAGAACTCAGCTGACTGTGCTCACTATTAGAATGGTCTTTATTGTTTCAGATTTCTGTGCTATGAAAAACTAAATTAGGATTTGCTTCTCATTTTCCTTGACTTGAAACTCCAAGAACTTATCATATAAAATATAGTCCTTGCTGTACAATGCTTGGTTGATGTTTTTCAAATGAAAATAGTGATAATTCAGATCTTTTTTAGAAATCTGCAACTATGAAGCAAGTTTTAACCTCAACACTTCCCTAGGTGACTGCTTGTCATTTTGTATTATACAGTACATTTTTTTATTTGCTTGTCTTCAGTGTTCTGCTGCATACAGAGACAAACCTAGTCCTGGTGTGTCTCTAATGAAAGAAACAGAGATACACGAGGGACAAATTCAGCCAATTATTTATCTGCATTTGAGAGATCCTTTTTTATTTAACTGGTTGTCATTGATTTTTTCATTTAATAGTAACCTCAGTTTAATCTTTCAAGGTGAAGGCCCTTTGTCTGAAAGCTTTCCCAGCTGAGTTTAAAATGACTACTACTGACAGTAAATGAGATTTTTCTGTGACTCAGTAGGCAAGCCCAGCACTTTCCAAAACCTGGGTCATGAGTTCAAATTCCCTGACAAAATAGATACATCATAAATAATATCCTTGAGGTAATTTGTGCTCTGTGACTTATCATTCTTCTTGCACTATACACTGAATGTTTTGGCATTTTGTCTTTTTGCCATAATCCCTTCAAAAATTTCAATTTATTGGTTTTTTGCAGACTTTACATATTTTAATTTGAACAGGGAAAAAATTTCTTTTCTCGGCAAAGGCTCAACTGAAAACTACTTGTTGAATAAAAATGTAAGATTCTGTGGGCCCAAATCTTGGAAGTTGGCATGTACCTACTCAGTTTTATGTACTGCATAGTGTGATGCTTAGGCATAACATTTATTAATACTTTCACTGTAGTACTCCCAAAGTGGCTTATACTAAATGGCTATATTACTTTATTAAATTAATTGCAGTTTATTTAGCTTGAAAATCAGTTAAAGTCATCTATTTCTTCATAAGCAACATCTAATATTCAGATTAGAATTACTCTATTCATATTAATTAAGAAATCCATAAAGACATTTCTTACAATGACATTATGAGTCATCATAAATGGAAGTCAAATCTTCAACTCACAGATACACTTTTCCTGTATAGAGTTAATTAATCTTCTTTCAAAAATCAGAGCAAGGGAGTAGGATGTAAGAAAACTAAAAAAGAACACTTTTTCTTTAGACACCATTGTCCTGTGTTCTTGTAGCCCTTAAAGAGGGAACATTCACACATGAAAGGCAATAAGAGTTATGAGTCCTTCTAGTTGTCATTTGGCATCACACCAGCTATTACACGATCTTACCGGTAAGACCACAGTAAACCCATTAATGAGCAATGAGGTTAGTGGTCAGAACAAAGCACATTTTTAAGCTCATAACAAACTATAATGGAGCAATTGCCTGAATTTTCAGGGACTATTTTCCATTGTCTATCTCACTGATAGCAGACCAAACTCAACACATTAGTGAACAAAAAAATAAAATTTGCCATATGTGTCTACTATAACTCATGTTTGCCATGTGTTTCCCTTTAAGTCAACCATTGAAGAGATGCTGGAATTCATTCATAAACCTTTCAAAATGGAAAAGGTCACTCTTACTTTCATCCCATATTGAAAAAAATATTTGCATGAAGATTTGGCCTGAATTGTGCCCAGTATGCAGTACGCAATGTCAATGTAGGAACTGTAGAAAGTAGTTCCTTAGATAATAAATATTTCATTTTTGAAAAGAAATTCAAAAATTCCTCAAGGAATACTCACCTGTGATCCCATTATGAGTTGGAGGAAGAGGATAAGGAACAGGTTTTTCATATAGCACAGGACTGCTGTTAAAAGCTAAATCACCTCAAAACAAACAAAGAACCCCCCAAACACACAAGCTAGCAATAAAGAGAATCTGATGGATATAAATTACATGTTTAAACAAAAAAGCTGTCCTGTTCTTTACAATATATACTTTTTCAGCAAAGAACTAAGGAAGATATCCTAAGGGAATGATTCTGTAAGTTTGGAACATTTTTGGTAAAATCATTAAGCAAAAAAGTAAAAGAAAAAAAATCTCATGGCCTTAAAATAATTTGTTCTGTCATATGGATTTTTCCCAATAACTTATATTAGGGGAAAATGTAAATAATAGAGATGAAATTTTCCACTTCTCTTTTTTATTTACAAAGTTCCTTTCTTTTTTAACTGGACATTTTCAAACCCTCCAGATTGCAGAAAACTGCTACAAAACAAGACTCACAGAGTTCTAGATCATGAGAGACAAAGCATTCAGTTCATGCTACAATACTGTAGCTTGAATTTCAAGAATGACAATGATGTAGAATCACTCAGGAGCAAAGTTTTTAGGAAATTGTGAACTCTAATAGTCCCCTCAGTCCTTTTGAATACCCCTCATTTTTTAGACATGTTTTATTATGCAATTTTGTGCAGACAAAACTGTGTGAACACTACCTTCACTGAAAAGTCAATTGGCAGGTTTCAGATTGCTTTTCGTGGTTTTTTTGTTGTTGTTGTTAAATCTCACCTCTCTGGTCTTTTCCATTATTTGGTATGGAAAGCCTGATGGGATGGATGGTTCTGGGCTTCCAAGTCCTTTGTCGGCTCTTTTCTCACAGCCATGTTTTTCATAAGTAGGTAAATATTTGCCTTGTGCTGGTTTTGGCTGCAGTAGTCAGTTTCCTTCACAGTGACGGGTATGAGGCAGTGTTTGTGATTTGTGCTGAACAAGGATTGATGACAGAGATGGTTTTGCTATTGCTGAGCAGGGCTTACACAGAGCCAAAGCCTTTTCTGCTTGTTGTACAGCCACACTGACAAGGGAGCTGGGGGTACATGGCAGGTTAGGAGGAGACACAGACAGGACAGATGACCCATGACAGAGGGATATTCCAGACCATGGAACACCATGCTCAGCATATAAAATGGGAGGAAGAAGGAGGAAGAGGGGGACATATAGATATACAGTGTCTTCCCAAGTCACTATTACTTGTGATGGGGCCCTGCTATCCTGGGGACAGCTGAACATCTGCATGCCCATGGGAAGCAGATTAATTCCTTGTTTTCTTTTTTTTGCATGCATGGCTTTTGCTTTCCCTATCAGAATATCTTTACCTAAACTCACAATTTTTTTTATGCTGCAGATTGTCTCCCTGATCCTGCTGGTGGGAAGTGAGCAAGCAGCTGTGTGGGCCCTAGTGGCTGGTTAGGGTTAAACCACAACACTTGTGTAGAATTATTTACATAAAAAATCCAGATTCCAGTACTATTTATAAAATCAACATCTAATATCTAATATGTTTCTTGAACTGCTGATGCTTCTGCTTACCTCTATTTTATAATTTTTCCACTTTTTTTATTAATGTCATGATGAAAGAGACAAGCATGACAGATATGCTCTAAAACCTAAATTTTAATTTTCAGATAACTTTGAATCTTGATTTCTAACTTTCCACTGAGAGAAATTAATTTCTTTAGTGTCCCCTCACTGAAAGATGATCCTCACACTGGATTTATCTGATAATTTTAGGCTCAAAGTTGAAAAAAAAAAAAAGAATAAAAAGAAAAATCCCACACCAACCCTTTGTGAGTATTAGTAAATGGTGGAATGTAATTTAAACAGCATACATTGCCATGGAGATAGAATTTGAGAGCTTTGGTCCTAGACTGCAAGAAGATGAGAGGAAAATTGAAAATGTAGAGAGAGTGGTGAATGGAAATAACATACTCTGAAGTGAATATTTGAAACTGATAGTGAGAAATCAAAGACATAACTGAAAATATAAAAATTTTAAAAATAGCCTCAGATTAAGGAAATTGCATTGTTAAATTGTGTTGATGGTAAATACCAGAAAAACAAAAAATACATCCATGTTTTCAACAGGTGTTATAAAGATGGTATAGAAGAATTGGGTTAAGATCTTATTTCAATATAAGAAAGAAAATCTTTATGTGGTAAGACCCTGCCAGGAGCAGCCTAGTCTACAATGATCCAATGCACTTTCAATTTTTGTCTAAATCAAATCTCTTAAATATTTGGATCAGGTCTAAAAAATAGGAAACTGCTGCAGAGTTCATTTTATGTTGACCCTCTGCTTCTGTCATTCTGCTCTGCAGATTTATTTGTTTCTTATCTATTTAGCTAGTGATCAATACATTTCCCAGAAGCTATAAATAATAAATAAGGTTCATTGTTTTATATATGCCTGTAGCTAATTTTTGCTTATTCTTTTAATGAGTTGTAATGAATCAAATGCAAGATTTATGCCACTGTTCAATGAAAATGAAATTTGTATTCACATATTTATCTGCATATTTAAAGGTCACTTTTTAGTACTCTGATGTTTTCCTAAAATCTTGTGAATGTTCATAAACCCTCATTCAGTAACTGACATATGGCATAGCCATCTGAGCATTTCTCATTCTTCAGATCATTTTGTTAATTACTTTTCTTCTGCAGACAACAGCACTGAGTTACTATTGCTTAAATTTATAACAGAAATATTAGCTTTGACTATGAGTACTTACTAAAATTGTTCACCCAAGTTTTGAATAAATCTTATTGTTTCTATCCTTCTGTCCAAGTAGTTGCAGTTTAGATTCTTACCAGCATTGCAAATCATCTGCTATACAGGCTTTCCTTGCCTTCCACAGCTGTAAATGTGTCTGTTTCTACTGAGGACACTGCTCGTTCATTTCCTTTGTCTACAAGATCCCTCTCCTTGCATTAACTCCCTAGATTTTTTGTCTTACAAACAGGAACTGCTTATCTTTGTTTCCAAGGGTTTTCACTAGCCCTTGAAAGTAGGGCTAGTGTATAATGAAAAATAATTTCATCTATACTACTATACTATACTGTACTATACTATACTATACTACTACTAAAGTATTTAGTGTGCAAAGTTCTCAGATTTTGACAGTGATGACATTTCCTTCATAGGTGCTTTCAAAAATACACACTCATTTCCCTTCTTCCACACTTCTCTTTATGTCTCCTCACATCTACCTTAGTACTTTTTAAAAAATTCCTGAAAATTATCTTTATTTGAGCTAAGAAAACTCCCTCTCAAGCTAATCAATATTTTTATAGTATTTTAATTATTTACATTTTTTTCATTAGTTTCTTCTACTTTTATACTCAAATTACACATTAATTTGAATATGTTTTACAATTTAAATTTTTGCCAGTCAATTGAGATATTATTCCAAGTATATGATTTCCCTAAAAAACTATATTATAAAACCAACCAACCAACAAAACAACCAACCAAATAAAAAACCTAAGTTGAATTACTTTTAAGAGGATTAAAAATGATAATCCAAACCTGAAATTCTTATTTAGATTAACCCTACAATAATAACTAAAGACAAGAGATGTAATAAATGTCACCAATGAAAAACATTGCCAGATAATAAACAGATTTACCTGCTGTCCAAAATATGTTTATTCTGAATCTTCAGAAAAATCATTGGCTAATTTGTGATGCAGGAATTTTTTCTTAGCCAACACATTATCTCAGCAGATAATTTAAAAAGTAAACTAATTAACCTTTCTAAAACACCTTTCTAATTAATCATGTCTTTCATAGTTCCATTAGATACGGGGCCAACCAAGTCCAAGCACTCATATTTAATTTCTCACATATTGATTTATAAAGGATATTTTATTGCCTCTTGCTCATTAGCAGTTACAAGCAGCACTCCTGCAGGAGGTTATACCTCTCTTGTAATTAAATCACGTTAGGATATCGAAATATAATGCAGATGTTTAACAGTAAGTTTTGATTTGTTGGAAGAGCTAGTAAAATTTTAAAACATCAGTAAAGTAAAACACTTTAGCTGATCTAGCTGTTTTCTTCCTTTATACTTTCCCATTTCATATCTCTCAATGTAGTTATTCCAGAATTGGTGATGAATTTTGCTTCAAAGGAAAGCTTACTTTCTTATGCAATGTGTTACATTAAATTTTAGCTCTATAGTCACTGTTATTTAGTATCTTGAAACAGTTCACAATATTTCAAGGTGTTAAAAAGAAGAATTTTGGGCTCTGAACACATTTTTCTGAAAGAAAACATTCCAAAGCAGTCAAATAAATAGAGAACAAAAGCTTTTATCTGTTGCAGCTCCAAATTTTCTTCAGACAGAATAGAAAAGGAAGAATTTTCATCATACCCTCATGAAAACTGTTCTCAAGAGATAATGAATCAAAAAGCATTAATTTTTTATTTCATTTTATTGTGAAGCAGTAAACTATATTGCAGCATCTGTAGGACATTGTTATAAAATCGGTTACATCATTTAGCCAAATGAATTCAAGAAGATCAGAATGACCTAAGCTCAAGGAGACAAAACACTGATGACTTCTCTTTGTCTAAATTTCATGCAGTGTTCATAGCTTAGGTAATTTACTGAAAAACTAAACAACAAACACAATAACAAAAAAATACACCCCATTTAGAAAATTAATATTGCCTATGATGTTAAATGCTTATATATATATAATATAGATGTGTGCATATACATATGTTGCAGACTGAAAAAAATGGATCATTTCTGAGTGTCAGTAGCCTAAACTGAAATTTCTAGAACTTCATCAAAGGCTGTGGGCCTTGACCAAATTATCAAGCAATTATTTAAAAACATTTAAGTCAACAAAAGCATAAAACAGTAAAGCCGAAAGCTGCAAAAGAGATGAAAGAGGAGGCAAGTTTTGTCATTGTGTTGTTCCTTCATGTCAGTCCAGTACTCTCTTCCATTTCTGTCTAGGATTTTCTGATGGCTGAATGCAGATGGAATTTATTGTTTCTGAGGAGAAACAATAAATTCCAGTAACGAAATTAGGAAGGCCCATCCTTTCTTTTACTTACAGTATCAATTTTGTTACAAAATAATCTTTTTACAGACTGCATGAAGAAAAAAAGCAAGAAGAAGGCACTTTTTGGAGAAATGAAGCACTGCTTTCAACAGAGAAGGATCAAGAAGGGAAACATTTAAACAAATTTTATGATGGAAGTGCATGGGACCTGAAGGAAATAATCCATAAGTGCAAATGGAGATGGCCAACATCATTGCAAAACCACTCTTGGGAAGACTGAGGAAGCTCTCCAAGACTGGAAGAAAGCAGGAAGGAGGAATAGATGAACTACAGGCCAGTTGACTTTGATCACTGAGAAAGTGAAGGAGCATATAGCCCTGCAAGCCACTTGCAGGACTGGAAGTGATTGGAGCTTGTCACCATGGATTCCTGAATAGGAAATCCTGCCTGGCAAATCTGATAGCCTTCTATGATGAAATGAGTGGCTTGGTGGACAAGGGAAGAGCAGCCTATGTAGTAGGCTATGTAGCAGCCTATGTTGTTTTGACCTTAGCAAGGTTTTTCAAATCAGCCTCCATAGCAACCTCATTAAAAAATGAGGAGATAATGAGTGGAAGAGAGAGCAGTGAGGGCCTGAAGAGCTGGCTCTAGGTGACCCTGCTCTGACCAGGGGGGTTTGCCCAGATGATCTCCTGAGATTCCTGACAACCTCAGTGATTCTCTGATTGTGGGATAGCAAAACAAGGTCACAGAGTTGTTAGGCAGGAAAATGACAATTCACTGTAGCAGAGCAGCAAGGTGCTAGTATTAAGACAAGTGTTAAGACAAAGCACTGTCATTAGCATGTTTTCAAGAAGTCTATGGAAGAAAGTGATGAGTATATGAGGATGCCTTTGGGCCTGGAATGGACATGGCACAGTGATACCACTGAATAATGTATTCACAGGATGGCTAATTTGCTCATCTGAGTGTTTTATTGTTGTGAAAGCAACCAATTTTTCCAGAGAAAATGTCAGAAGGTTTTACATATGTGTGAATGACAGATTTGGGTTACTGCCTCAAAGGTTCCCACAAAAAGTCTTGTTCAAGTAGTTACCTTGTTCTTCTCACATATTCACATGGTTATCTAGCTGCTGTTGACCTTGCCAGACCGTACTGCACAAAAGGTCCCTGATTCCCTCCTCCCTCCAAATCTGTGCAGTTTGCAGTTCCAGGGTCTCTTATGTAACTCCACCTTCATCATCTGTGAAACCCAACCAGGCTTTGGGGTGTAACTTGCTGTTATTTTTTATGACCAGAGGCTTCTCACAAAACACCACATAGGATATTACTCAGGATGAGGCCAGGGCCAAGTTATACTGCCTTCAGCCTAAATAGTTTGAAAACACTAAAAAACAAAAAAACAGACTCAATTTTCCTAAGATGATTTGGCAAATAAAGTATTTAAGTGTGCAAAGTTAGGACCTGAAACACGAAGCCTTTCTCACTGTGCAGTGGAAGAAAAGGCAGACACAGGGGAACACCATGCATGGTCAGTGTAACCCTGTTCTTTTCCCTCCAGCCTGTCCATTGAGCATCAAGAAAGGTCATCAGCTGCAAACAATAGCTGCACTGCAAAAACTTCCTCTGAAGGTGTTTCCCAGGGTAATGACATCAAAGCAGCCCACGTCCTGCAAGGTACAGTGGCATTCATTGTTTTACAACACATGCTTCAAATAATCAGAGGACAATAACCATGGGGCCAGATTCTGAGATTTTTTACTTAGACCTTTTCTTTACATTGATCTGAGGGTGTAATTTACAGCATTTTGTGTGTGTCACCTCCAAACTTGACCTGAAGTGTCTGATCCCATAGGAAAAAACATTAAAGGATTCAATTACAGAAAATATACTCTATCACAGTTACCATATGTTGTTTACCAGAGTCAGAGTTAAGTGATCAAGGAAACTCTTGAGTATGTCTAAACATGTGGTAAGATTTATAGTGCTGCAGTGCATATTTATTCAAGGTCCCTGTGATACATTACATATTTAGCCAGATTATGATTGCCTTCAGTGAATAGCTACTTGATCAGAAAACCTGCTACATGATTCATCCCCTTATCTGGTTAATGCTGAGATCATGGTGTTCAGTACCCCAGTAACAGTAAAGGGATGGTAAGTAAGGAAGCAAAGCCTGAAAAATTAGATGCTGTCATCAAATGGAAGGGTGATAAGATAAAATGAAGGAGAGCACTGGAACTAAAAAATACAACATGCCTTCTTGGTATGGATTGATTGAATATATGAAATTTCCTGAGGTACTAATAGGTAAAAAGATGTGTTTCTCCAACTACTGAGCCTATTACTAAATTCAGTTTTTTAAGGAAGCTTTAAGATAATGAAATATCTATTAAAATGAAGATTGTCTGTCTGAGCTTCACACTGAATCTCTCTCTGTCCTTACAGAGAGCTGAACTAATCATTTGCTGATTTTAACAAATCATACAGATTCACAGATTTGAGTGGAGGCCATCTAAACCAAAACATGTTTTCAAAGGGTACATCTCCATTCATGGTAATCCTCTAGGGCCCCCCTTTTCGTCAATAGTCAGAAAAGGAGGTATCTCTAAAGCAGTATCGATTTCACTTAAGATTGATGTTTAAAATAGGTCAGTTGAATTGTACCCTCAAATTGCTTGTTTTTCTTCCTTGACTCAAGAGGAAACAATTATCTCAGGTTTGTCTAGTGAAGATGTCTATATTGGAGATGTCTAAAGTTTGATTAAAGGATTCACATAACTTTTTATCATTAAATAGCCTAAAAAAGGTACTTTGATAATGATCTTATTATCAAAATCATTTTCTTCAGGTACTTTTCTTGGCCATGTATAAGGATACTCTGCAGGAAGGACATGTTCATTTTGAAAACATAAATCATCTCTGTTAGCTAGTTCACACAAAAGATGGCCAGGATGGAAGGAGGGGCTAGTGTAAGCAGTATTATGTTCCATGTCCCAAAAAAACATTATTAAATGTCTTTGCCTTTTCTTCTTTAGTCCTTGAAAAGCTAATGATCTCTATTCCAATGCTCTCTTTCTATCTTTACCTTTCTTCTCTTGTGTGATGCCATGTATAAACTCTCTCATTAGTCTTTTTCACAATTCAAACATTTTTTCAGAGGTATAAACTGAGGTTCCTGAGTTGGGCCATGCCAAAGCTTGGACCCCTGGGCCATAAACAGGTGGGATTGGACACGTGGGAGGCGGGGTATAAGGTGCTTACAGGGTGCTATTTGTAGAAAAATCTGAATTGTTCACTGACATTTGAAGGCAACACTCATCCACACACCTACAAAGATATCAAATGATGGTTAATAACTGTCATTATAACTGTTGTAATTACACCTGTATGAATAAGTTATAAGACCCACACATTAGTTCTGCAGAAGAGTAGGAGTTTGGGGTCATTCATATCTGCAGGACTGAGAGTTTGACAACTAAAGTGCCTGTGTAAAGAATACTTTCATATTACACTGAATTATTTACCAACTTTTTTGTGAGAAATAAAATTTGCTACCTTAATTCTCATTTTACTGATACATGCAATTATACAAATTTGTATAGTTAAGTTGTATTTTTTCATTAGGCAATTCAGATTGGACATGCCTAGTAGTGGCTAGTCATAAATAGCTGTTAGTTAAAATGGGAACAACATTAACAGAATGATTTAAGGGAATATGGCTATTGTCAGGATTAGATCTTTAAAGTTTAGTCATTAAAACCTTTGGAATGATGAGCAGCTTCTTAAAATACCTGGTAATGCAATGTTCAAAGATCATTTTAATTTTAAAGAAAAACTTTTAAAAGTAGCAGATATTACAAGCTTTTTTAAAGATACCCTTTGCATCAGAGAGTAAATTCAAATTAGACTAATCCAGACTGCTTTCCCTGTTTGGCTTTTCTGACTGATCTCAGCCTCCTGTGATTTGAGATTTAAGAAACTATGATAATGAAGTCGTATTAGGATCTACTGGGTATTTTGCTAATATCAAACTGATTTTTGGCATACATTTTCTTTATTCTTTCTTTATAATTAAGTATAGTGTTGAACTTTGATTTTTAACTAGACACAGCATAAAATCAGAATTGCTAAGGCATTGCATTTCTGCATTCATTGATTGAGTATATGTTCAGTTTTCATCTATGGGTAATAGAGACACCCTCCAGGCAAAACCAAAAGATGATTAAAGACATGGACAGGAAAATTTTGACTCCCAGCTCAAAATGGCAAAAAGTCTTGCTGGGCTGGTGTTCTTTGACCTTTCTCTGCACCAGGCAGTGTGTATGTCTATATGTAGTATAGATACCATGCAAACTGTACATTTTTCACCATTTTATATTGATAGAAACCTTTTGGGGCTTGTACAATATCACTGTGATATGAAAGAAAATTTCTGTGCCCTTTCTTTAGAAATGGTGAGATTTATCTCACTTGATTTTGGGCACCCAAGAGTCACACAGGTTCTGCTAATTTTGTGTGAGATAATGAAGACAGATAAGCTTAGATGTTGGATTGGATTTATTTTATCAAGCTTTAGATATTTGTAATTTTGATGTCTTTATATGAGTTAGGTTCTCAGGTTTCCATTACAGTCAGGTCCATTCTAGTTGGAAGTCAACAGAGTTAATGACTTTAGATAAAGTCTTAAAGCTTTAGATAAACCTCCACCCTGAGCACTTTTTTAAACATTGGTGCAAAATACTAGTATTTTACCTAAAATTATTTTGTTCCAACATGCTTGTTTGACAGATTATTGCCAATTCAGAGTCTCATTTAAGTTTCTATTGAGTTTTTCACAGAGGCATAAAAGTGATAATTGGTGTTCCCTACTGATTCTTTACCTGGCTTTTTGGCTGCTTCTAGGTAACAACATGCGGTGCTGTAGTTGCCTTTTTCCTGTCACGGAGGTAACTGAGTGTCAGAGATTGGGGAAAATTGATGTCTCAAGACATTTTGGGGCAGAATCCCATTCTCACCTAACCCTGCTCCTGAGTGGCCAAATGACCAGAAGTCCCACCTAGGGGGAGGGTCATGGAGGCCCAGGGGGTTTTAAGGCTGAGCATGTGCCTGGGTGCACTCTTAGCTTGGACTTTCTATATGGGCGCTGCTGGAGCCAGGAGGTAGTAGCTATATGTGTGGTTTTCTATATCTTTTCTTTCTTCTAATTCACTTGGAATTAGAATCTTTTTTCTTGGAACATTTTGGGTAACAGCATATCAAATGGGTTTAAAGTTTTCTAAATTAACATTGAGCAGGTTTAAAGTTTGGTAAGTTGAATGTGCCATAGTAATGCTAAGTGTTTTATGTTGATTTGATGTTATACTAAACCTTTTGCCAAAGTTGCCTGATTATTTTGCCAGTAAAGTAGTTTAGACCTCTTGAGAATACCTGGTCAGTGTTTCTCTTGTGTGTTTAACCCAGAGTACAGGTAAACCCCTAACATTTAAAAGTTGGGGCATTGCAGTGGGTTAAGATCTGGCTAATTTCCCCTCCCTTGGCAGGATCACCCCACTCCAGGAGCCCACACCTTTTGGAGGTGCAATTATTTACTAAGGCACTGAGAGCACTCCTTTTCTCAAGAGGCTTAAAACTGCTGGACTCTTCAACATCATTGGTAGTTTTTCTCATGACACACATGTGGTGTGTTACCTTTGCTGCCGCCTACACACCCTCTACTTGCTTGCTCATTCGCCCCTGTAGCAGGGGGAGAACAAATGTGAGAGAAAGTCATAGGTCAGGATAAAGACAGCTTAATAAGTAAAGGAGGACTAAAACCCAAATGATGTAAAAGATCATCTCCCACCACCAGGCCAATTCCCAGCCAGTTTCTGAGTAATAGCTACTTTGAAAGCATTACCCCTTGCAAACCCCACATCCCACCCCAGTTTTTTACATATTATGTCATACAGTATGGATTATTCCTTTGGTCAGCTTGGGCCAGCTGTCCCAGCTGCATTCCCTCCCATCCTCTTGCCTATGTCCAGACTGCTGGTGGCAGAGTGAGAAACTTACAAACCTTTACTCAGCAATAACTAAAACACTGGTGTGCTACCAACACTGTCTTGGTGAAAAATCTAAAGCACAACACAGAGCCAGTGTACATTAAAAGAAATGATGAATGGAAGCACAATGAATGATCCAGGTACACAGGCATATGCATTTAGTGTCATGACTGGCAGACTTAACCAAAAAATCTACAGGAGTTTCATGGCCTTTGTAGCGACAGCTACTCCAGCTACATGGTGCTGTACCTATGGTCATCTATGTTTATCCAAATTTGAATTCTACGTGTGATGGTTGTGACACTGAAACAACTAACTTCTAAGATTTTGTCATTAAGGGAAAGGTTTTGCTGTAGTATTAGGAATGCACTAATCCCTAGCAGGCAATTTTCAAACAGACTTTCTCACTTCAGCTGAAAGAACTCAAACTAATGAATTGCAGCTACAGTGAATTATCATGTCATTTAGAAGATGCATATATATTAGGACATGAGACAAAAGCAAGGAATTTAATAAGATTTCATCTTTATGGCTCTTAGTGCCAGAGTCATTAGAGTAGAAAAAATAGTGACTTTTGACTAAATCTGAAAGTTAAGATCAGTTCATGCTGCATAAGATGTAGTTATGATCAAACCAATCAAAGAAGGAATTCTAAATATACCACACAGGTCAGTAAAAAGCCAACATTTATGGAGCAGTTTCTTTTAAAAAAATCTTTTCAGTGCATACAAATAGAAAAGAAAACATTTTGATACTATCTCAACTAGACTCTATTGCAAGTTTCAGATATGACACTGAAAATAAACTTGGGAAGGCTGAAGAAGCAAAAATAGTTTCGTTATTCAGAACTGATGTGACAGTCTTCTCTTAGTCTATATCCAGCAGGACAATTTTGGTGCTTATTTTATTTTGCAATGGGAAATGCAACTAGGTCACAGGATATAAAATTTCACTTACTCCTGTCTTAAACAAGTAATACATGTTTGATGGAAGTACATCTTCTGGAGAGAAATCAAGTTTTGACATGAAGACACTAAGATATGAAAATTATCCTTTGTGATGTGTTCCAACAAGTAACTGTTTTGAGTGCTCCTTGAATTTCTCTGACTTTTTTTTCCTACTTAATGTTATGTTCTTGTCTATGTATCTTGGCTTGATAAAAATCTCTTGTAGAACATGGCTACTCTTTCTTGTGAAAATGTTTATGCACCTAATTGAGTCACTGGGTCTTGTTGTATTTTAAGATATTCTCTTGCAATAATATTCTTTTTTAATAATGACATTTTCTGTTTCTTTTTAACAATGGGAACTGCACAGCTGTATACATGATTCCAACAATAGTGTTGCACATGCTAAATCCAAGCATCACCTCACTTCCCTCATTTACCCCTCTGCGAGTGGTATTAGCCCTTTTGCAAAATCATTGTGTGTCATTACTCTTTTCCTGCTAAATCCTCTCTTGACTCTGGTAAATATGAGGCAGTTTTCACTCTGTATATGTGGCATTCATTCCTGGTCTAAAGTTCTCCCCTTTAGCCCACATCAAAATGAATTTGTTGGTGAGGATCCAGAATGCTGTTGTGTTTAACTTTCCTATGTTAAAAATACCTATAATTCTGTGCCCCTCCAAGCTCTTGCCCATCCTAAGACCACTCACAGGGAGAGAGGGTGGAATAAGTAGAGTATAAAATAGAGAAAGCCTTGATGCTGTGTACTGTTCAGAAAAAAACATTTATTTGTTATCCACACTGCTTCAGTTACAAATACAAAGCACATAATCATGAGCTGCTATAAATAAAATTGCACCAACCCAAGAAAACTCACTACAACCAATTACTCCCAAAATATCTACAAAATCAGGCCACTGATGAGACACTAACTTTGAACTTTGAAATCCCCAGTATGATACATATAGTCTGCCAGTAGATTTTGCTCCCTGCATTTTTGCTCAATTATAGAAAAGATGTCCTTCCTGCAGCCACCTTCTTTTTCAGAACATGTGTGTTTTATAGCTATCTCATAAGAAAGAAGAGGCTTGAAAACTGGAAATCATAGTTCTGTATGATCCATAGTGACATAAAGATTTTATGCAGTGTTATATTACAGCTCAGCAAGAATAAGGAAGTGAGATGTGCTACATTTGCAGTGATTGTCTTTGACTTCAAAACAGCATTATTGAAAGCCCAGGCAGTGGAACTACTTCTGCCATGTATTTTTTTCTTCAGCCTTATAGGTAACAAAAGCGCAGTTGTTGATATTCCGAGGGTTTAAAAATAAGTACGTAAATAATTTCTCTTTTTTTTTTTGGTTGGTTTTTTTTTTTTTGTTGTTTTTTTTTGGTTTTTTTTGTTTAATACAAGAGGTTAATTTGCCTGGATCTGCCCTGGTCTCTGCTGCCACAGTGAAAATACAGAGTACAGTTACTTATAGGCCATAATTATCACAGTGTATTATCATATGGATTGAGAGAACAGATCATTTCACTTGCTGAGGATCTAGAAGGTATCACCATAACAGAGATAATAGTTTCTGGCTGCTAGAGGACAAACAAAAAATTCTTCAAATGAAGACAAGTGGCAAAGGAATATACATTCATATTTACAGCACTGATTGGTTTCTTGCTATTCGCATTTTATTCAATGGGTTCTTAATGATCTCCACAGTTCAGTGTCTTCTAGGTCACACACAAAGCCAGAGATGGGCACTGAGTGGTGTTTTATATAAATTTAAAAGCTTTCTAATTATATCATTAGGAAGTAGTGGAATCTTTAATCTTAACCTATCCATTTTAGTATGCTGTATATAAGGCACCCTCATGACAGCACCTCAGTAACTTATTATATTTATTGTAATCATTCTCACACAATTTGAAAGAGATAAAATTGAGGTGAAAGGAGCTTAAGGCAAAAGCCATAAAGAATTATGTGCTCCATTGTTAAAGATCCTTCCTCATCTCTCTGTAGGAATTAAATCTGAATTTCCTAATTATCAAAAATATGCTTGAATAAATAGTCAATAACTTCTACATGAAAAAGTTGTGGAAGTACTTTTGTTTTTTATGTAG
The DNA here is from genome assembly GCF_047830755.1 of Zonotrichia albicollis. Taxonomy (NCBI): domain Eukaryota; kingdom Metazoa; phylum Chordata; class Aves; order Passeriformes; family Passerellidae; genus Zonotrichia; species Zonotrichia albicollis. The sequence goes on from NC_133822.1 coordinate 67,850,275, forward strand.
TGGAGTGAAGGCATGTGGAATGCCTGAATCCACAGGTAGACATAGGAGCTATGTATTTATCTAGGTTAGGATAATACAGGCGTTTGATCTGCTTTTGGAGGACTGCTCCCATGCTTCATAGTAAAATCGAGCTCAATGCAGTTTCATCCTCTTTGCTCACTGTCCTAAAACTTTTCAGGAGCAAAATATTTAAATTTTGAATTAACTGAAGCCATAATAGTACTAAAAATGACATGTCTGAGAGATTTCAAAGTAATGTGAAAAGAAATACATCTTTTTCAAGATGCTGAGAAATCACCTGGTTTCTAGGAGAGGATATTTTCTGCATCTTGGAAAAAGTGGATAACGGAAAACCAAGAAGTTTTTAAAATCTTGAACTAAGTTATGATGCATTTTGTTTAAAGATGGCAATTAGCATCCTAATGTGTGTGTTCCAAAGGTAAATCAAATAATAGCGAGCATCATCGAATCATAGAATGGTTTGGATTGGAAGGGACATTAAACATCACCTAGTTCCAAACCCCCACTAGACCAGGTTGCTCAGAGCCCATCTAGCCTGGCTTTGAACACTTCCAGGGGTGGGGTATCCCTAACTACTCTGGGAAACTTCTGCCAGTGCCTCACAACTCTCACAATAAAGAATTTCTTCCTAACATCTAATCTGTACCTCCTGTCTTTCAACTAATTCTTTCCTATAGTTAATTCAATAGTCACAGCTGTTTCAAAATTCCTTTGGAAAACTCCGCTTTTGTTTATTTCTCATGTATTATTTAGAAGTAATTGCAAGTTTATTGGGAGATAAGTGTCTTAATGAGCATTATATACATGATGCTATTTAAAAGCAAAATGTTTTTCTTACTTTTATGTCAAGTACAATTTTGGAAAAGACAGATATCACTCCTGGAGAAATTTGAGCCCAACCATTCCCTTTTTTTTCATACATTGAAGAACTTAATGGAAAATGAGATCTGAGAGTTCTAATTCCCTTATTAGATTTATTAAAATCAGTAATAATTATTAAAAATGGATCACTAAACAACACTTAGTGTGAATAGCTAACACTGCAAACACCTACCAGCTTTCTAAGTACAACTCATAGGAATTAGGTTATACCAATTATGCAGGTTATCTGAACTTCCCCTTTGCATGCTGCCATGCAATACCATGAGACAGGGAAAAAAAATTATACCCAGTGCAGCAAAAATGGAAGAGATCTACACATTTAACTAGATAAGACATAAGCCAATCACCTCTGACCTTCTCTTTGAATGATTCACTCATGCATTTTGAGTGCATTTCTGCTCCCTCTAGAAATAGCTCCTGCACAAACTTTTTGTGGATAAGTTACCTCAGACCTACTCACCCACTCAGAACTGGATATTTTTGACATCTCCCAGCCCCATAAATTCCTGATGCCAGAGATACCAAAGAGCAGAGTCAATCTGAGTCTCATTTAACTTTCCTTCTAAAGCAACATTAAAATTCTGACTTTTGGAGACCAAATATGTTAAAGTATTCAGAACCTTAAAACACTTGGAGCATTTTTTTCTCCCAGGAAGGAACTGCTCATTAAAACAGAAGGGAAGCAAACTGGATTAAGAAAAATTAGCAGAAGATGATGCTAGTTGGTTAGAGGAACAATTTTCACATACTGCTCGCCCAGCACTGAGAAGACTTCAGATATACATAAGTTCTGAATTTTTTCTAGAAATTAGGATAAAGTACATGGATGAGAAACATACCTTTCTCTCAGAAGAGAGTTTGTCCTCCACACTGTCCCGTGATTCGTAGATAAAGACGCTTTAAAACCTTGTTCATTTCCTGTGTCCACAGGTTGTTTTTGTAGCTTGGAATTTGTAAGAGAAATGCATTTCTTTTTAACCCAGGTTTTTCTTATTAATTTGGGTGATACTTCTTTTGCCATTTTTACCTGTTTCCAGACAAGTTTGATAATCTAGTTTCCAGGAGCAACTTTTCATACTCTTCTATCCATAGGGAGAACTGAAATGACTTTTGGGAAGAATTATGATCCTTCTATTTTCTCAGAAAGACTTGACATTTAGTAGCTAGGTATTCAAAATGCTACTTTCGCTATAAAGAATGTGTAAAAGATTCAAAATCAGCTGTTTCACATTAAGAACTTCTCCGAATGTCTCTTTGTATCAAGGGACACTCTATCTTGTAAGCTTTGATAAAGAGTGAGAAGTCTGGGGGAATTCACATTTACCTTTATAACTCAGGTTTTTCACACTGGAATATTCTCTGTATTCAAACTTGAACTCTGATTTGACTCAGCTTCTGCAACCTGTGCACAACACTTATCCTTGTCTGCACAGATTTAAAGAGTATTTTACCCACTATGTTCTTCCGTTAATGCCCCAGATTTCTAGGTCAGTACAGCTCAAGAAAGAAGCAAACTAATTAAAATGGGGGAGAGGGGGTAGAGGTAACCCTCCCAAGATGACAGCTGCTAAAGTTAGGCAAGCAGTGTTGTTTCAGTTATTTGCTCCTTCAAAAATACTTCTACAAACTCCGTATGAAGAATTTGTAAAGGATTTACCTGAAAAAAGAAATTTTTAAAAATTGAATTAAGCAAGAAAATCATAGCATCACTGGAGGGTTTGACTTGGAGGGGACCATAACGATCATCTCATTTCAACTGACTTTCCACTAGATCAGGTCCAATCATACTACTGAGTTCTAGGTGGTAGTTCGAAAAATTTAGTTGATGAAAACAAATAACAGGTTATGGAGGTATATGTTTAATTGTATTTCAGATGTGGAAGAACATGCTCTTCCCAAATTGTTTTAACTTAAGACTAATACACATAAATTCAATTTATTTTAAAAAGTAGTTCAGAGGAAATAATTCTAAAACCTGGAGCATAACATGGTAAATTTGGACCCCGAGAAGAAGCGTGGAGATCAGCTCGTCCCAGGAAAAAAATCTGCTGCTGGACAGCAGACCCTGTAGGTCAGGTAAAACTGGAACAAGGTGAGAAGGGGCATTTCAGAGATTACATCTAAAACTACCCAGGAGACAATCTTTAATATTAAAAGTGAATTTTTTTTGAAAAGTGCATCAAGAAAAGGTGAATATTAAAATAGGGTAATGTTAATTTAAATAATGTACTGTCTTATGAGTAGGAAAATATTCTGTTCTAACATATATAATCAACAGACTCATTTTTCTTTATGTATAACCTAGGTACCAGTGTTATTTTTATTCATTTCTTCTTTCATCATGTTAAAATTTTAAAATAGCAAAAATAAATCTTCTTCATCCATTGGAATCTATTTTCCTACAAGCCAATATTTATTGTTAATAAGAAAAAGAATAGAATTTATTTAATAAGTTGAAGATTATACCCTTGAACAACTTCTGAAATTTAATTTAAAAAAGGCAGATTTCTCTATGTAGGTGGAGAGCAAAATTCTTGAGCTATGATTCTTCATACAGTTTTATGGAGAATTTTGAACTGAATTTGTATAGGTCTTTTTGGTTTAGATGGAAAGTAAACCGAACAATGATCTCACTACCTAATCTATTCATATAACAAATACAAGAAATTTCAGATAGCTTGAAATAAGAATATATGTGAGACAATTGGTCATAAAAGAGATCAGATTTGTAATTTTTTTCTGAGATATGTTTGAAATGGGGCTTTGAATTCATCCTGGAGGCCAATATCCTGGTTTAGCATAGACTTACAGTTCAGTTTCTCCAGAAGTGACAGTAATTCACTTCTCCATTTTGACATCTGTTAAATATGTATAATTCTGGTTTCCAGTTTAGCTATATATGTGTATATATATATATACATACATACATACACATATACACAGAATGCTTGTACAGTTTTAGGTGAGTAATGGGAAAGCTTCACTTCCCTCTGTCTGCCTTGAAAATAGAGCTCAAACTTTCTTGATCATAGCCATAAATTAATTCTAGGTAAACATGGAGATACACTATAAAGTAGGATTAATCTCTCTGATTCAAGATTACCAATATATTAAAAATATATTGTGCTTTTCAGATAGTGTTTCTTCAAATATTTCTTCAATATGCAAATAATTTCTCTCAAGTGATTCACTTTTCTTTTAGGAAATACAAGCATTATATCAAACCTGCATGTTTAGGAATGGCACTTGTAACTTTCAAAACTTATTGTACAACTCACAATTTACTATATAAATCACTTTGACATTTTAGATAAGTATCATGTCCTTTTCCATTTTGTGGAAAGAAATACAGAGACTTGGTTTTAGCAAGGGAAAGATTAGAAAAATCTGAGTGCATATTAATAAAATATAGACACAAACTGAAAAAAAAAATGAAGTGTTCATGGTTTTTTTTCACTTTGATTTCATCACTATGGAAATGACCTTGCAATTTAGACTGTGTAAAACTTTAAACAACCATGGCTGCTTCTGCTTACATATTCATCTTAATCTTATAATGCCACTGGTGTCACATATTTAATTCATGCATTTAATGCAGATGTTATGCAGCGTAATGTCTTGAATGAGTTCACTGGATTTATTTTTCTGAAAGTGTTAGATCGGATTAATGCAATAACCTTTTATCTTTAAATTTGAATATGACAGATATGTATTTGCAAAATATTTGTGAGAAGCTCACTTTAAATAGTGGTTATTAAAGCAAATTTAAGAAATGTTTCTTTCCTCAGCTTCAACACAGATCATAGTACAGAAGATCAGGAAGGTTAAAAGAGGAAATACAGCAAAATCTCTTCAGTGGATTCAAAATAACATTTTATTTCTCTTTACTCTGTTCCTGTGGAGAGACTTAAAAAAAAAAAAAAGAGGAAAGCAAATGGCAATAATTTCTGATTTCCTTCCTGGAGAGTCCATATCTTCCCTGGAAGCATTCATGTTTCCTAACAAGGGGCAGTATATCTTGAAAATATTCCTCACAGTGTCTCTTGAAAGACATACAAGATATTTAAGGTGAATTATCTATTTTGCTGTTTTTTTCCTTTTATTGATTTGAATGTACACATAGAGATATGTACATTCTTTTTCCTTAAGACTCCTTTCTACATACCACAATGTGATGAAGTACTAAAAAATTAATTGACTCATTCTTTCTTCCATTGGCGGAAGAAGATTTCATACAAAGGAAAGATCTTCCATTTAGGAAAATAGTACAAAATTTGGACATGACTAGAATGTGGAGAATTTTGTAAAAAAAGTGTATAAATATTCATTCACTTTGGAAAACTAATGTCAGTGGTGTTCACTTCCTCTGTTTTTAACGATATATTGCTGTCATAGACATGTTTTTAAGAAGTGAACTAAGAAATTTAAAAAGCAGATTAATAGCTCATCATCAATAACTACTACTCACAGACTTCTACTGCAATTCTCATTTTAAGACTTAGATTCATCTGTTCTGACAGCAAACTCAGACAAACATTCACAGAACAGAAACTATCAGAAAAATAAGTACAGGAAGAGTGAATAATGCATTAAAACTTCCGTAAACCTTTAGTGAAATAACAGACTTAAGAACCTTAAAATCAAAGAATCACAAGGTAGTTGAGGGTGGGAAAGACCTCTGGAGATGATGTATTCTAATATCGTTCCTCAAAAGAGGGTTAGCTAGAGCAGCTTGCTCTGTATTGTGTGATCTGGTCTTGAACATTTCTGAAAATAAAGACTCCACCACTTCCTTGGGCAACTTATTCCAGGGTTTGATCACACTCATACTTAAAAAGTGGATTTATTTTATTTCATTTGTGTCTGATACCTGTTGTTCTTTCACTGAGCACTACTGAGAGAACTCTGGCTCTTTAATTTTTAGTCCCCCATCAAGCTTTTGTGTGCATGGATAAAATTGTCCCAGAGCCTTATCTCCTTAAGCTCTCTCAGCCACTCCCTATATGAAGTGTTCTATGAAGAGACCTTCATAGTCCTTCACTGGACTCCCTTCAATCCATGTATTTCTTGTACTCAGAGCCCAAACTGGATGTGCCACCCCAGATTTCTTACCAGGACTGAGCTGAGGGGAAGGATGATCTCCCTCAATCTGCTGGCAACCTATTGTGGCCTAAAAGGCAGCAGCTGATCTTTTCACAGGGGCATGTTGCTGACTGTGGTCAACTTGTTTTCCACCCAAATCCCTGGCCCTTTCCTGCAGAGCTACTTCCCAGACAGGCTTCTTCAGCCTGCACTTGTTAGTGGGATTACTACTCTTGAGATGCAAGACTTTGTAATTCCTCTTGTTGAGATCCATGATTTTCCTTTCAGTCAATTTCTTCAGGTTGTTGGGTCTTGAATTGTAGGACTGGAGTATCAGTCACTTCTAATGGAGCAGTTCAATTTGCTGGGTTTGACTTCTATTCTCTTAGGGTAAATAAAGGGAAAGAAAGCACATGTTAAGCCAATGAAAACTTCTATGATTTGGAATCACTCCCCATTTCCTTTGAGCTTTTTCCAATTGCTATAAAAGGAAATTTTACAAAAGGAAAAAAAAAATGATAGATAGATGGATGGATGTATAGATAGATAGATAGATATTACTGGATCTCACAGATGTTTAAGGTCCCTGCCAAAAATGCATGCATGATTTGATGTTTCATATTCATGTGATTCTGCAACAGTGTTAAATCAGTAAGTAGCACTGATGCTAACACTTTGCCTTCTGCAAGCCTGTCTCAGTATGAATCTGATCCAGATATGATCCAGTATGAATGTGGACTTCAATATGTTTTAGAAGAAGGCAAACATTGCATCATCTGACTAACTCAGGTAATTGGGTATTTTAGATGATCGCCTAGAATTGCTGTGCTCTCTGGAACATTTTGATTTTACTTCAGAATTGCTTATTTGCATTGCTGTTAGGTTTCTGAAATAAACATTAAGTCTCAGCTGAAATAATGGGAACTTATGCTAGAATATCAGGGAGCACTTTCAGTCTCCCATTTCTGCCTGCATACCATAGCTAACATTCCAATTGCATTTTCCCACTGGTGTTCTGGTTTACATGAGAATTAAATCCATACACAGAGCAGTAGAAATTTCTAAAGATCACTACTCCAAATATAGAAGTGATGGTGAATACAAGGAGTGCTCATAATTTCTCTCACAGATTCAGATCTTTGTTTTCTTTTTGGCTGCTAGTATTTATTACTTTTTTTTTTGTTATTATAAGAACTCAGTTATGAGGGCTCAGTAAATTTAATTGTAAACCCTGGCTCACATTTCTCATTATCTTCCACCTGAGGATATAGTCTAGTATGAGATAAGAAATAGCATATCTAGAAATCTTTCAGATAAAGACTGGCATCCACATTTCAGGCATCAGATAAAGATTGTTTCAGACTGATGCTTGTAAACAAATTCTAGAGGCCGTTCTGTAATTACTGGGGACCTCTACTATACAGTCTCTCTCTAAATCCTAATCTAAATTTACTATCAGTATTCACAATGATTAAGTTGTCTCAAAGTCTAATGCATACTTGCCAAATACTTTGTTTCTATATATGTAACCAATATTGTGAGGGATCACCATAAAAGGATACCCTCAGGTGAAAGTGACAATAATAGAAAAGAAGTTAGCAGAGAGACTGAGGAGACTGCTCTAATATATGATTTTAAAACGTGAATATAATTCTGAAAAATTCGTGTGGTAGAAGATAACCTGCTTGGAGTCTTCCATGCCATGAGGTAAAAGTACTGAAATCTAATTCTGGGCTTACAAAAATGATCCAAAAGTGTGTTCAATCTCTGACAGAAGTGTCTATTAATATAGAAAGCATAATAAATATTTGCAAAATCAACAAGGGCCTTTGTTAGTTTGTACACTACAGATTTAGTCTTCATGATTAGATAAACTTCACAATGCAGATGGCATTTTTCTCTAATGCATTACACTGGAAAAAAGCCGTTTGTGTGTGACAAATATTAGGATTAAACCAAAAAAAGGTAAGCCAGTACTGCGACCTTTTTTCCCCCAACTGAATATAGAAGAGGGAGGGAAAAAATGAAACCTGTGGAAATGAAGAGCTGCTCTAGGAAATGATTTTGGAACAATACATGCGGGAATTGTAGGCCTACATGCAATAATTGGCATGAAATATTAATATGAAATACAACTTTCAGGGAAGAAATAATGTACTGCAGTTTTATTCTCATTATTTCTAAATTTAGGTAATTGAGAACATAAATTTGAAGTATGGAATTATAAGCAAAGAAACAAAATTTAGCAGATACGCCTTAAACATTCTTAACTGGCCTTGAAAGTCTCCTGGTAGGTTACCATAAGGATTTCCTAAAATGGAATAAAACTGAAGTTTTTGGAGTAGAATACTCAAACTTCTTGTAATAGTCCCCCAATAAGTCCACTTCTCAATATGCTAGTAGTATTACCTCAAGGCATAACAGTACTGGAAAAAAGAAGTACATGATGCACTAATACCATGCTTTTTGAGATGTAATCTACATATTAAATGAGGCACACATGGTTGTGTGGTGGTGATCTTGTTGTTGGAAAGGTGGGTTAGGGTTTTTTATTGTTGTTTTGGTTTTGGGATTTGATGTCTTGGGATTTGATGTCTTGGGGATCTTTTGGAATCTTTTTTTCTTCTGAGAAAGATTTGTTCATCCAACACACCCGCAGCAAAAACAGACTAAGAAGGGTAGCCATTCAGGCAAATAAATTGCTTTGTGAATGCGGTTTCAATCTCCTCTGCCAACAGAGGAATATTTGACTTACAGAACATAGTCTTACATCCCAGAAAGAAATTCTAGTTTCTGATGTGTTGAAGGCTGTCAGCAGGCAAGGAAGGGGAAAGTTTGGGAAGATGCTCACTTGTACCCTGTATGCCTAAAGACTTTTATTTTTATTAATATTGTTCTGACAGGAAATGCATATATTTTCTATGAAATCCTGAGGTATATTCAGTTAGGTGTCCTCACCACAGATGTCTCTGCTGTCGATATGGTTCTTTCATTTTGGGCTACAAAGTGGCTTTCAGTGAAGATGTCTCATGACCTTCTGCCAACACTACCCTTGGATGGCTCCACTGTGTACCTAGAGAACAGAAGCCAGGCAACATCCCTGAAACAGCAGCATTTCCCTTCATAAAAATGCTTCTCAAAGTCTATTCGGACTGAACCCCAAGAAAATGGAGTTTTCCCTCCATTTCCCCTTGGACATATTTCCCCTTGTTTCCTGTACTCATAAGCATATGGAATTTGTGCCTTGAGAAATACTTAACGTGTTGTTAGATTAACAGTCTAACAGCCTAGGTTGTTAACCAAGTCCTAAGCACTTGAAATTTTGGTGACAGGCATCTAAGCCAGACAGATCTCTTTCTAACAATGTTAATTTTCCAAACACAGTATTCCTCTCCAAACTTTGAAAGAGATGGCACAGCTGGAGAAAGCATCTTTATGGATTTAAACAACTGTTCCTTAATAGCTACCTTTGATTTATTATAAAGTCCATTTCTAAAATATTTATACTATCTGTTTTGCCATTGAGATGGAAGGTATAATGAAAGTGATCCTAGCAATTAACAATTTAAATATCTTTAAATCCAAAGGCAACTCTTTCAGAATGAAGAAATAATTGCCAACCAGGTGCTTGCTTAAGAGTTGTATTAAATACCACGTAGACAAAATTCAGAAAATGTTTCACGCAAAAAGTAAAGTTGAAGAATTAACCCTCCTGAAACATTTTTTTGCAGGGTGGAAAAACTACATAAGCTATGTATTTCTATAAATCAGTTTTTCTCCTATGTTTTCTTTCTCCAGGCTGCACAACTTCATGGAAGTTTAGTAATGAATGTAGTGTTTGTAAATTGTGTTGATCTGATGCAACTTGAAGCTAAGCCCAGCATTTATTCACAGAGAAGATTGTATCTATGCTCAAAAATTCACTTCAGCCTGTACAGTTCATTACCCTCCTTATTAATTTCTATTCTGAAAATAATTAATGTTCACTCACTTCTAATTTCTGTTCAAAAACTTCTATCTCACTAAAAGATCTTTGAGTGAGAAGGCATCCTGTCTCAGTAACATAAACTCTCCTGGCGAATCTCTTTCTCACATAATAGGAACACTAGAAAATATCCAGGTTAGGGATGTCATTAGGTCAGTGTGATTCTACATCTGTATGTTTCCTGAGAAGAGTAAAATTTAATCTTTGTCATATGTTTTAAATCAACTAAAAAAATTATCAGAAAAGTCTTATTTGCACATCCAATCTAAGGAGAGGAGTCCAATATACCATCTCAGAAAATGTCCGCAACCCTGAGCCTTATACTTTTGTATGCAGTAATGCCTTCTTCTTATGCTGTTCTAGAGAATTAATTAATTGGATTTGTCCTTTTGTAATTTCTTTCCTTGCAGCTCTTAAGCTATGAGATAAAAATTACTACCTCTCTGGCTAGTACCTAGGAATATAATAAAAATAGTCATTTATGTATTTGGAGCATCCCAAAAAAACACTGAACAAGTTTATGGTCATGTTTCAGCTGAGTCTGACATATTTAGGTCCAACATTTTTGAAGCTAATAATTCCATTTTGTTGATAAGCATATAATTTTGTTAATTCCTGAGATAGTTACAAACTGTATGCCTCTGCACCAATGTATTTGCTCCACTTCCACTAACAATGCATGGTGAGTTTTCTTGACTAACCTGCATGGCTCTCTCAATACTCTTATGCCTAAAATGCAGATGATAGTGGAGAAAATCAATGCACTCGAATAAAGTGTCAATAATAACTGGAGAGAGGAGGATGCCTTTGAAAATCCATTGAAAAAAGGTTGTGCTTGTGTATGACTGAACACTTAGGCAGAAAGACTGTCTCTATAAAGGTCTTCAAAGGCATCTGTCTCTTCTGGTTATTCAGGGAATTAAAGACTATATTTTCAGTTGCATCCTAAAATTTATCCATAAGTTACATGTCTAAGTTAAAGCTCCTAAAGTTTAAAATCTGAATGTCAATAGGGTGTGCTCAATTACCTTCTTTACTATAAACTGAAATCATTAGATAAGAAACAGAAGAACACGCTTTCTTCTTTCTACTATTATTTTTGCCATAGTAAGCCTCCTACTGCATGCTTTGCATCTTATTTTTATACTGAGTATATGTTTTATCAGTGTTCAGCTTAGCTCTTCAAGTTACTGCACTTTTGGCATATAGTACAGAGCTTGTACCTACTATTCCCACTTGTGTTATGGTTGGAGTAGAAGCACACTTCATCTTAGCTCCAGCTGTCACGTATATACTCCTGTTCATTGCTGCAGCTACAGGGAAAGGATATTTCTGTAAGTAGCCCTCAGTTTGATACAGCTAGTGGGACTTAAAATGACTTCTTCCAATTATCTCCTATAAAGAATATTTGAGTGCAGACTATTTGTCAAGTGCAATTCAGGGCTCTTTTAGTGGTAAAAAGTCCTTTCTTCTTATTTTTAAAGTATTATCTGACAGAAGGTAATGCGTATACTTCCAAAAAATAAACAGCATTGCCAGGGCACTAAGCAACAATACTCTAAATAATTGTTGATTTGATTTCTCTGTTTTTTTTTTTTTTTTTAATATATGCACATCTCAAAAAGTTTAAAAGAATTCCATACAGCTTAAAACTTTCAACTAAATTTCATACTATGCCTTTCATATGTAGAACAGATTCGTGATTTACTTCTGCTTGGAAAATAAGAAGAAATAATCAATCTTAAAGCAATACTTTTTTGTATTTCATGACACATGCCTTCAAGAACTCAATTTTTTTAAGCTTTTCTCTCTCACAGACATGGACACAGCTCAAAAGGACAAGCATGTATCCTGGAATTGAGTAAAAAGTTATTGAGTAGTCTGAAAAAACCGCAAAAATATGGCTTAAAGATAAATCTAATAAATCTCTTCCCATTTAATTTTAGAGCCCTAAAGCAAAGTTTTAGAGCAAAGCAAAACAAGCAGGCTTAGAGGCATGTACGTAACTTCTCCTCACCAGTGTCAGGTCTAGAACTATCATAGACAAGAGCAATTATCTTAGCTCACTCTCCTGCCACTGATCCAATGGCTAGCAGTAGATGATAAAGGTTCAGGCACAAGAAGAGATTAAAACCAGCCTGATCATAATAGTTTCTTTTCCCAGTTCATGGTGCATTTCCCAGTTTATTTTCCCAGTTGATGGTGCATTTATTCCTTGATATATAAGTTGACATATCATTTTATAGTAAAATATTTAAAGGAATTTCTGATTTGCTTTTTATACACAGTCTGTTATTTTCTCCATATTGACTGTTTCTCCTTTTAATTGCTAGAGCTTTAAAATAGGTATTTCTTGTATTTAGCTTCCTTTTTGTCTGGGGACCTGACTCTTCTCTCCAGTCACATTGTCACCGGTTGATCTCCGAAGCTCTTCTGTAGTGACTGAGTGCCTACATTTTGGCCCAAGTTTACTTTCCAGACAGGCTGCAAGTGTAGTCCATGTAATGTACACTGTAGATGTTTCTCAGATTACAAAAGCATGGACCCCGCTTGCAGTGCTCACAGTCAGAAAAAAATCTTAATTTTTCAAAGGGAAGACTGAGTCCTTCTCACTGACCTCTCTCTCTGAGTTTCCAACTCCTATGTCTGCATGTTCTTCTGGAGAAGAAACAGGAGGAGAAAGCAGCTGCAGAGCTTAATGATGGATAAGTCTTACCCACAGATAAAAGAGCTGTGTACAAGAGACTTTTTCATCATTATACTCTACTCTGATGAAGTGACTCCTAAGGACAAACTCTGGGAGGAAAAAAGAAAGAACCCAGCTCAGTCTTCCCTATCTAAAGTAAATGACAAGATTAATATCAGAAATCAATTCTTAAATAAATATAGGCAAAATGATTGTTTGAAATATAGCGTAACCTTTCTCAGTCCAGTAATCTACATATCCTGTAATACACACTAAAATTTAGCAATTACTTGCATGTCTCAACAAAGTTTAAATATTAAAATCTTTTAGTGAGAGCTCAATTTATTGAACTATAATTTCAAAAACCAAACCATCACAGTCTCTTTCATGTTATGAAGCATAAAAAGTAGTAGCAATCTAATGGTAAAAATAAAAAAGAACTTAGATTTCATGAGCTATCCTTCAGATGTATTTCAGTATTTCAGATGTATTTTTTTATTTGCTAATTAAACAAACTTCAATATCTTACACCCTTCCAAACACTAATTATCATGACTTAAAAATAATATATAATTATTACTAAAATCAGTGCAACATTTAAAAGATAACAAATGGCCTGGGAGGAAATGAGGTGCAGTGCAAAGGACCAAAACATGCCAAAAGTAGCCACACAGGTACTGTAAAAATGCAGGGGAAAAAAGCAATGAGGAAGACACAAGTTTGAGGGGAAGATATCAGAGACATGGCATGGATACTGGAAAAAAAAAAATTCTTCACCGAAGTCACAGTCATCAAAAACCATGAGATGCCATGAAGTGCAGAGACGTGGACCGAAGCTTGCCAAAATTGATCCCCATTGAAATCCTGGAAACAGATAAGGAGGACTTACAAACACTCTGGAATAGAGATAAGATCAAAGAAAATGCAATTGGAGGAGAAAAAAAAGCAAATTTGGGAAACCTAGTAACTACAAGAAAATGGACCAGGATTATATCAGGTGCAGTTCAAAGGACCAAAACAGGCCAAAACTAAGCTCACAGAGGTTGAAAAAGCAGGGGAAAAAGTCAAGGAGGAAGACACAACTTGGAGGGGAAGATATGAGGGACATGGCATGGATACTTAAAAAAAAAAAAAAGAAAAATCTTTGCTAAAGTCAAAAGCCATGAAAAGACCTGTCTGCCATCAAGTGCTGGGACATGCACCAAATCTTGCCAAAACTGATCCCCAGTAAAATACTGGAAGCAGAAAAGAAAGACTTACAAACACTCTGGAACAGAGATATCATGCAAGGATCTGCAGTCGAAGAAAAAAATAAGAAAATATGGAAATTTAGTGACTACAAGAAAATGGTCTAGGTGGAATGAGGTGCAGTGCAGAAAGGATCAAACCAGCCAAAACTAACTGCACAGATGCTGCAAAAGCTCGGGAAGAAGGCAAGGAGCACAACTTTGTGGGGACAATATGAGAGACACAGCAGGGATACTGAAAAAAAAGATTGTGACAGCCATCAAAAGGCATGGGATTCAGTGAAGTGCAGGATTATGGACCAAATCTTGCCAAAATTGATCCCCATTGAAATAGTAAAATTTCCTCTCCCTTCCTGAAAGTAAGATGTTTTGCAAAGGTTTTCTTTATATTTTTTCATTATCCATATCATGTCTCTGTCCAGAAATTTTCCTTTTCCTTCTGAAAAGGAGATGAAATTACCCTAGGAGTAAATACTATCCAATGTCTTTCTTAATGATCCAGATAAGGCATATATTTTACTCAGGAGCTTTGTAAACCTGGAATGAGGGGTAGATAAACTAGTTGGATATGCCATCCAGAAGATTCTCAAGAGGTTGGAGGAATAGAAAAAGAGGAACCTCACAAAGCTCAAGCAAAGGGAAAATCATTGGAAACTGGGTTTCAGGAAGACTGTAATCTCAATGTCAAGAATTGAGTGTATAGAAATCTGAGAAACTATGTCTGGCCCTGCTTTGGACTGGAGGTGTGACTTGAGACCTGCATTACAACTTGTATTCTTCTCTGAATGGTCAAAAATATAAACTATGCAGCCTCTCCTAATTTGAAGAAAGGTAGAATTTGTCTTGATTTAAATATGGGGATTTTTGTATTGTGATGTTTCTACATGGGGAAGTTTAACCCATAGTTGTTTTAAGAGCACTGCCCGGCCAGGAGGAAAAAAATAACAACATTTAGACATTAGCAATAATACCTGAAACCAGACTGGCTAATACTTGCCATCATTTTGAGGAGAGAAAATGGTAGTTAATATTGCAAGACAAAAAAAAAAAGAATGTTTTCCAGGAAACAATAATTATGTCATTTATGGCCACTCTTTTTGAGTTTGCATATACCATGTGTTTAAGAAAAGCAATGCTAAGAGACTGGACAATCTGGTTAAGAGACCTTTCACACAAGGGTGATGGGATGAGGGAGCTGACAACTCACAAACAAGTGAAGAAATAGTGCACCATGTTTCAGGCAAGGGAAGAAAGGTGATGTGGGCGTGAAATGCCTTCTAGACCACAAAAGAGGGAAGAAGCCCCACTCCAAGCCTATGCACACAAATTAAGAAGTGCTAAGAGAACATCATAAGGGGAAGCTCTTAGTATTTTACTGAAAAAATCGGCGTCACTCAGTGCTTCTCTGACGTGCCAGTACACTAATGCACAGAGAATGGGATACACAGGGAGGAACTAGAGGTCCACATAAAGGTTCAGGGCCAATATAGTTAGGATCACAGAGATGTGTTGGGATAGCTCACACACCTGCAGTGAAGTGTTACAGGCAAGGATTTGGATATGGAGTGGGTGCTCTGTTGGATATTATATTTACATACAAAAATGATCTTTTGAGGAATGTAGAGGTTTGAAGGTAGCTTTGGCTGCTGTGATCATAAGATGGTGGAATCCAGAATCCTGAGAGAAAGGAACAAGACAAAGAGTAGAATCACAGTTCTGGACAGCAGGACAGCAGAGTTTGACCTGGTCAAGGTTCTTCTTGCAGGAATCTATGGGAGATCATCTTGGAGACAGGAGGGATCAGCTCATCCTTTCCAGTATCACATTGTTCTAGCTCAAGAATGGCCCATCCCTATGAGGAGAAAATAAAGCCAAGGAGGCAGGAAGCCTGCAGATGAACAAGGATGTCCTGATAAAACTCAAGTTTTGTTAGAGAAGGACAAGAACGTATCTGGAAGTTGAACAGCTTAGACTTTCTAAAAACAAAATACTGCCTTACCAAGCTGATTGCCTTCTATAATGAAATGACTGAGTCAGTGGATAAGGAGATATTTATCTTGACTTTAGCAAGGCTTTCATCACTGCCTACTTTAATATCCCCATTGACAAACTGATAAAATACAGGCTAGACAAGTGGACAGTGAGGCAAAATGAAAACTGGATGCACTGTTGGGCTTAAACAGTTGTAGTTAGCAGCACGAATTTCGCCTGGAAAGCAGTCACCATTGGTGTACCCTAGGGGCAAGTAGTGTTCTATGTCTTCATCAATAATCAGGATAAAGGACACTTTACACTCAGGACCTTTGCAAACAAAACTGGAAGGAGGGGCAGATAGACTAGATGGATGTGCCATCCAGAGGAATCTCAAGAGGTTGGAGAAATGGAAAAACAGGAACCTCACAAAGCTCAAGAAAAGTGGAATTTCAAGTTCTTAAAGATAGCTTCCTTTTCTCTCTGTAGAAATTACACTGCTTTTCTTAAATCTCAAAAATGTACTTGAATGAACAGCCTATAGGTTGCACATTTAAAAGCTGTGGAAATATGTTTTTTCTTATGTGGACAAGATGCATGGGTCTCCTGAATTTGAAAGGAATAACTCCATGCACCGATTCTCATCTGGATTTCTAGAGGCTGCAAAGCAGCTCTGAGGAGAGAGCCCAGGAGGACAATGAAATGGCCACAAGCCAGCAGTGCACCCTTGTGGCAAAGAAAGCAATCAGAAATCACTCATTGGAGTGAAAACAATTAACAATGTTAGGTACAAACAGTGAATGTATCTAACACTTCTAACTAGCTATTAAAGATCTATGTTAAAACTATTAAACAGAATAATTTCATAATGATCACTAAGGCATATCCATTTCATGGAGCCATTTAAAAGCATCAAATTAATTTGATGCTTTTAAATTTAAAAAAGTCAGAGCACAGTATCTTTTCTTAAAACCCAATATATGCAAAACCAATAATACTTCAAGAATAAAAGGACTATAAGTATCTAACAGATAACCTAATCTTCATCTTTAAATCCTGCTAAATTAATATTTTCTAAAATTTGTTACCACTGTGACATTCTAATTGTTGTCAATTATTCATCTAATCTGTTGTATTCATGGTCTTCTCACCTTTTCTCTAGAATTATCACCAGTTAAAAATGGTTCCTAATGTCTAGGGAAAGTCTCCTAACTCCCACAGCAACTTTTGTAATTCTGTGCACTCTTCTGTGTCATTTTCATATACCAATCCCATTGTCCTTGCTGGAAAGCTGCTCTTTTGTTCATGTGAGATGATGTAAGGTCTTAAAATACTGGAAATTGCTAATTAGTAATAGGTGGGTTCTACACATTCATGTATTGCACTACAAACCAGCCCCCTATTAATGTTTCTCGGGGCGTCTTTTGTGTGTGAAACAATAAGATATAAAGTAGACACTTATGATAGCCATTGAATTTGTCCTTAATTCTATAAACCAAAAGGGATGCAAAAATGCATACATATGCATTTCATAACTTTTGAGCATCTCTAATAAATCAGGAAAATTACATTTACTATCCCTATGCTGATATTTTGGGAAAGACAAAACATACAATTTAGGAAATTTACTTGAAAAGGCTAGAGACTGGGAAGAAACAAAATTAAAGAGGAAGCGAATACATTATTTAAATATTTAGGTTTAAAATCCAAATTTAATGTCCAAAGAAGGGCAAGTGCAGCCAGAGGAGGGCAAAAAAGCTGGTGAAGGATCTGGATAACAAGACTTATGAGGAGCTGCTGAGAGAGCTGTGGCTGTTTAGCCTGGAGAAAAGGAGGCTCAAGGGTGGCCTTATTGTTTGCTACAACTGCCTAAAAGGAGGTTGTTGTGAGGTGTGGATTGGTTAATTCACCCAAGTAAGTGACAGAACAAGAAGAGATGGCCTTAAGTTGAACCAAGAGAGATTTAAATGGGATATTAGGAAAGAATTTCTTCATTATAAGGGTCGTCAAACACTGAAACAGGCTGCCCAAGTAAGTGATTGATTCACCATCCATGGAGATATTTAAAATATACGTAGATGTGGTACTGGACATGGTTTAGTGCTGACTAGACAGTGCTGGGTTAATGGTTTAACTCACCAGTCTTTTCCAACCTAAATGATTCAATGGTACTAAAATATATATTAAATATTAAAAAATAAAATGAGTGATATGTCATGTACTTTCCAATGTTGCATTCCATTCTTCGTACCCAAAGATCCTGTAGTTCTTCTTAATGTAAATGACAAGAAACACTATGGTAATTCTGTCAATCCAAAGAGTTTTTTCCTAGTGTTGTCCTGCTGTTTAAGAACAGAGCACACTTGCTCCTTTTTTTCAAGTTTTCTTATTCAAGCTCCTGTTTTAGATCAGAGGCTGAGTTACTTACTATTGGACTGATGACTAAGTATTTTGCTTCTTATCTGATTTGTCTTCCATTATATTGTGTTCTTGGTGCAATGGAAAGTACTTAATTTCCATGACTATTCATTTGTCATGTTCTTCTGAAGAAAGGAGTGAAGTTTCCAGCTCTTGTCTTGTAACACTTGTTCTAAGTGTTCAATTATACAGATTTTAACTGATAATATTGCATAAAATTGTTTTAGCAGTGTGAAGTGTTAGAACCACTGGTTGCCTTTTTATGTTGAGGTATTTTTTTCTAAAAATACTTTACAAAAGAGGAGGGAGGTTAGATAATTATCTCTAGGCCATTTTTGCCAAACCAACTGCCCACAGATTATAATGAAACCTGCAATTTGTGTTTTCTTTGAACTGTTGAGTGTATTACCTATTTTATATTGTGAGTATAAAAATTGTATTAGTCACATTTTAAACAAATATACATTAATGATTATTTTATAAAGTTTGATAAAAAAATGAATGTATCTCCTAAGTAATAATAAACACACATTACCAGAAAACAATGATTCTTACACAAAACTTTCAGTGAAATTATTATTCTGAACTGGACTAATGAAAAAGCAGTTGTTTAACAAACTGTTAAGGTATGTTAAAAACCCCAGTTGTAAATGGAATTCCTACAGCTTTTTGTCCTCCCGTTGTGCTGAAGGCCAAATTCATAAATAGTTCTTGAAAAGATCCATGGACACTGACTCCTGAGTTTCAAGCAGCAGTCAGTAACTTGGATGCTGTATATAAAAACTGAAGAAGGTCATTGTTAGTACATCCCTGTGTTACCCACATCACATATCACTTACATTTTCAGAATCGAGAATTTTAAAATCTGCCCCTTGTTGTTTTCCTATCTCTGCACAAATGTTTTAGCTCTCCTGGCTGGGGTAGCTCTGCCCCAGCTGCTGCTGAACGCTTATCCATGCACCTCACAGCAGCTGAGCACCAGCACAGCACATGTCACTCAGAGCTCACCTGGTCTGGCAGCTTGTAGATAAGCACTTCTGAATCCTCTGAAAACCTACAGGAAAATGTTGTTTATCTTTTTCATATGAGTAAAGAATACCTAGAAACGCTTCTTTTTTGATGTAATATTACACATAATTACCAAGCTGTATTATCAGTTTTGCAGCTTGATTTTTTTTTTACCTTGTTCCAATTCTATTTATTTGTTTAAATTAAGAGTTGACTTGTTGTTGAGTTATGGCATAATATTTTACACTTTGTGAATTTAACAACACTCAGGCTCCACTGTTGTACCTGCTCATGCACAAGGTGTGAATTACAGCTTCATTACTCACGCTCTGTCATCTCTCATTGTTTAAGCATTATGTTGAGGTCAAACAGAAAGATGAATTTGTTTTAAGTTTTGCTCCTGTCAGTTAAAACTCACTTTGAATGTTTCACAGTAATAGCTTGTCATCACAAGAATAAATTTTTTAAGAACAAGCAATTCCTAATATATTTTAAAAGTTCACAACTGTTGGCAGAGAAGTCCAAGATCATACAATCATAGAAAAATGTGGGTTGGAAGGGACCTTAAAGATCATCTAGTTCCAATCCCCTGCCATGGGCAGGGACATCTTCCTGTAGATAAAAGACTGCATTCATCCTTACTGAGCATGGTCCATTCACTGACATTCCAGCTGTCCAGACAGGCTGTTGTCTTTGGTAACCTATCTGAATGATAACACTAAGAAAATAATATCATAATTCCCTAAGTGAGGGATGATCACAGACTCTAACTCTCTGTTCTGAAAGAAGCCCAAGTAACTTCGAGAAAATATTTGAAAGCCTCTTTGTGATTAGATGTTTATCTATTGGAAAAATATTTAAATTGTAACTGATTTTTTCCACAAAAACTATGTGGAAATTTTTCCACAAATACTGTGGGGTATATTACTATTTTTTTTCTTTGCTGGTGTTGTTTTTCAGCATTGCTGCTCTGAATATGAAAGTTCTGTGCTTGTCTTCTACAATCATTGCAATCTAATTGCCCCTATAATATGTTTTCCAAAACTGATAAAACCTCCTTGGCCAGAAAGAAGAAATTATCATCCATTCTGTTGGAATTGTTTTAACACACAACCTAGAAACCTAGGAACTGAGATACAGGAAGACATTAAAATCTTTAAAGTGTACATGTTTTTAAAAACTTTTTATCAAGATTGGAAGAAGGAATGTTTCCAGTTGTGCCAAAGACTTAGAGCCTTCACTCTTAACTTAAAATAAAAAAGTTTCTAATAATTCAGGAAATAAATACTATTAAAATCTTGCATAATTTCCTTCATAACTGTATATCACGATAATTTTATATGCCTTGAAAATGTTAAAAATTTCTTTATGTATATATTTTATTTTGAAATGCTTTCTGACTGTTATGAAAATAGATTATGAAAACATTAGTTTCACTTTAAGTTTGACACTATTTTGTAGGAAGGGGTATTTTATTTCGTTTTTTTTTTTCTTTTTTTTTGTGTTTGTTTTTTTTTAGAAGCTTGGTATAACTATGAACTTAGAGACATAATTAAAAGACTGTTTTCTACAGGCTCTCTAGATTTCAAAATCAGGCAACAAGTTGCACAAGAAAAAATAGTTTTTCATTTTGGTTTGTTTTTTTTTTCCCCCCTGGGATGCACCTGAACTGATAACATCACATGTTAAAGCATTTAGTTCCACTATGTGGTTAGATGGCTCATCTCATGTTTGAAAACAAATCATGCTCATTGGGCCATTGTAACTTTCTCCTCTGTTTGAGATCCTGGCACAACCATAATTTTTTTTGAAGTCCAGAATCTGTGCTCTACTACTCTTTCTTCCATCCCTCAAGATCTTGATTTCCAGTGTTTTGTGGCCACTGCTGCCAGGACTGCCGCTCTGTCAGACCCCAACACATTTTTCCTTGAACAGTAGCACCCAGTGGTACACATGGAGTAATGATGGGACCTCTTGGATATCAGTAATCTCAGTTTTACATCAGAGGGTTTATGTCCAGTGTTTGACCTCCACGTACCTCTTGTTTAAACTGTGTCCAATTTTACCATATCTTGCTTGCTGCAAGGACACTGAAATGGGAGACAGCATTCCAGTAGGAATTTTTCCTCTGGAATGTAAAGAGGCCAAATTTCTTTTTTTTTTTTTCTTTTTGTATTATCCACCATATATATGTCTGTACAAAGATTTCCTTAGGCCCTTTCACTGCAGTACTGTGCTAAAATCTCATGCTGATTAGCCACAATGACCCCTAAATCCTTCTATGAGTCACTAGTTTCCAAGACAAAGTGTTCTTATTGATTAATAATCATCCTACATCTTTCCCTGTGTTTAGTTTTATAGTAATGAAAATACTGGAGGTTCTGTTTGGCTGAAATTGAAGATAGAAAGTTTTTAATTACCCTAAATTCACTTCTGATTTTATTTGACCTGATTATATAAGTCTCTGATTTACAGTTACCAAGCCACACCTTCAGCTAGTGTAAATCAAAGTGACTTGCTGTTTACCTCAAGTAATGATCTATTCCACACACTGCAGTGCCTTAAATGGAGCACAAAGAAGACATCTATATGATATGCATTATTGACTACTTTACACATAATAAATTAAGATTAATATTAAACATTATATTGCATAAAAAGTGAGCTCACAACCATTTGGAAAAAATGAGGAGGGATCAGGTGTCCTAATTAAAATGATTTTTTGAATCAAAACATTGAATACTCTGAGAATTGACCTTGGCATAAGGACATTGTTCCTCTGAGGCTTCCCTTCTCTATTTCAGTGAGTTCACCTTCTCCTTACTCCTGTAAATAACTATACATGTTTGGTAAGCTTTTGTCTTTCCCAGAATTTTCCTGTGAGTTTTCTGTTCTCATTCAGAAGCCAGCATAAATACATTTTCCTCAGTGAGTGGGACAAATTCAACTATGTAACTGTAACCATTTAATGACTGTATGACTACAATAGCCCTTAAAACTCATTCTTAAAAGAACAAGTAAAAATTATGAAGTTTGAGTTGGAAGGGACTTTAAAAATCATCTGGTTTCAAGGCACCACTGTTAGCAACACCTTCCACACTTTGTTCAGAGCCCCATCCAACCTGGCCTTGCACACTTCTTCTCTGGGTAACCTGTTCCAGTGTTGCATTGCCCTCACAGTAAAGAATGTCTTCCTTATATCTCATCTAAATTTCCCCTCTCTCTGATTGAAGCCATTTCCTCTTCTCCTATCACTACAAGTCCTTGTACTGAGACAGTCCCTTATCTTGAACCCGTCCCTCACTGGCTTTCCTGAACAGCCACTTCAGGTACTGGAAGGTGCTGTAAAATCCACCCAGAGACTTCTCCAAGCTGAACAGCTCTGGCTCCCTCAGCCTGTCTCCACAGGAGAGGCACCCCAGCCCTCTGATCATGTTCATGTTCCTCCTCTGCACTTCAGCAGACCCAGATGCTTCTTATGTTGGGGCCAACCAGCGCTGGGCATGGGACACCAGGTGGGGTCTCATGAGAGATGGGCCGAGGTGAGAATCAGCTCTTGTTACTTTCCTGTCACAGTTCTTTTGATGCACAGAGGGTACAGTTGGCTTTCTGGGCTGTGAGTACACATTGCTGGGTCATGTTTGACTTTTAAGGTGACACTCAATTTCATGAACAAGAGGAAATGAGGTTATTTGTGAACCAGATACTGGCTGAATGTATTTTTTGTCCTCTACAAAACTGAATGAAAGCTTCCTCTTCCACTATGAAGAGAACAAAAGGAAGCAGGTTGGCAGGAAGTCTTTAGCATAGTCAGAGCACTGTGTATTGCTGAAGGAGTAAGTGCATGAGACGAGAGGTGAAATGAGACATATGACATGTATGAGATGAAAGGTGGAAGAAATGTTGGCAAAGAAACACATCTTGGTACAGTTCATCCTCTGTATTTGTGGATATAGTGCGCTGTCAGATCCTGAGCCAATACCATATGGAGGATGCAGCTAAGACTTATTACCAGAGCCTGTTTTTTTTTTTAAATTTAAATATATGTGTTTGGAGGCACAGAGAGAAAGAGTAAAGAAATCCTACCTCCTGCTATGTCTTACCCAGTAGTCTCCCATTTTTTTGCTTCTGCTGTGCAGCATCTCAGATTGATCCTTTGCAGTATTTATAATACTCATGAGCTAACAAAAGTGTGTCTGATTTTCTGCAGTTCCCCCAATGCCTAACAAATGACATCACCTTTATTCCCCTCTCTCAGAGAATATGCTGTTGTTGACCTAAAGCCTCATGTTTTATGAACCTGATTAGACCTTTACAAATAACTAGGGAGAACCCATGGCATTGAAGTCAGTGGTTCTTCTTGCAAAGAGAATGTAGTAGTCTACTGGCTACTTACCCTCCTGCATGTGTGCAGACTTCCACTGAATTAATTCTGTACAAGATATCATTCAACAGTGCCCTATACAGGTCAAAAGCCTTTACAATATTTAAACAATTTTATATAGCAATATTACATTTAGACAATCACCGTACAATACCAACTCACATTTATAGCCTTCCAAACTTTTCCATCATTTTTCATTAATTTAGACCTCTTCACTTTTCCTTTCTTACTCTGCCAAAAATTGCCTCAAATGCAATTTTTCTGTGCAGCCGAAGTAGTTGTTTTGCCATGTAAATCTATATACATCACAGGAAATTGAGAAGTTGCTCCTGTATTTCAAGGAGAAAAGCTTTTGCTCACTGACCTGCAAATGCTACAGAAAAATCTATTTTAAATTGGATGTTGATCCAAATAAGAAAGGACTGTACCACATTACATGAAAAAAGAAGCACTCATCTTCCAATTATTCTTTGCTAAAGTCAATCATCTTGCTTTCTGTGATGGTGCAGCAAACACAAAAAGCAGTTGACTATCTTGTTACCATGGAATTAGGGCAAAATTATTGCAACGGCTATATTGTTAAATCCTGACCTTTCTGTTACAGAGTAGGACTATTTTGTCATTATAGGTATAATGCTAGGGATAAGAGGACCCTGCTCCTTATTAGGTCTCCTGTATGGACACAACTAATAATAAAGAATTAAGGAATGGACACACCACTTTCACAATAAAAGTAACTGCTTCGTCAAGTCAGACTGTTGCAGTAATGTGCCATGTGGGCCACTTTTCTGCTCTTCCAAGCAGGAACAGAATGTTTTGTTACACCTTTTGCTGATTACAGCACATAGAGAAGGTAAGTGGTGGTCACAGAGCAGAAAATACCTCCTATATCAATATACCATGCTGCTTAAGGCCTTGTTTCACAAATGGGGCATTTTTTTTCTTATGGCTTTTTTTTGTGAAGAAAGATATGACACTGATAAATGTTTTCCTGTCTTCATCACAGCATTGGTGGAGCAGAATACAAGAGTGTTATATCATTCTTGATTAATTTGGACATTTTAAAGGGCTTGTGGTCATTTCATCACATGTCAAAATTCTTGGTTAAAAAAATGAATTTTTGCAAATTCATTTGTGGTTCCCAGCAGAAGCCTCCACTCCTCACTTTGTATGAGTCATGGATGACTGAAAGGACAACCTGTGTAGGTGTAGAAACCAACAGATCTTGCTGTCCTGGCACCTGGATAGACAGTGCTGCTTGATCTAGTCTAAAACAGGTAACATGGATCAAACATCAGATCAAAATGTCAGAATCCTTATATTTCATATTGTCTGTGGGAAGGGCAATTGAAAATGCAGTAATACAAAGATTAACAGAAGCTAAAAGTTTTGAAAAGAATAAAGGAAAAAAGTTGTACACATCAAATGCATTTGCTGGAGCTTATCCAGCTCTGCTAAGCCTTCCTCTGTTTTCTTTCACAAAATTGCCCTGACTATCCAACCAAGAAACAATCCTGAATTTGAAGCATGCAATCATGCACAAACACTTTCCAAAATCCTGTCAAAAGATATATTTACTGACACAGACTTAGGGGAAAAAAAAAAGTTTCCAGGTGTGTTTAGTGAATGTGCGTTTGTATATTTTAAGTCTGTAACTGCTTCAGAGATACCAGCTGGGAGAAATAGGCTTCACTACAGTCAGTGCAACCAGGATTTCAGGAGGAGGGAATAAAAGCTAAAGATGTAACTGCTGGGGGATAGATGTAGCCTGCATTTAAAAATCTATTTTTAATTTCTATACAGAACTTTTGTCAGTCATGTCTTTATTGTGCAAACTCAAGCTTCTAGACAGACTCATTTTAATTTAGATCTCAAGATATATGGATATATTCTAAACCACAAAGGCAAGCAAGTTGATTCAAAAGACGTAATGATTTATTTGGGAGTGCATGTAGCAGTTCTGTTTTAGGTACTTACAGTACCTAGAGATCACAAACACATTCTTTAAGATTTACAGACCTGTTCATTTTGAAAGCTGCTCAATTACAAGAAAACTTGCAACACTATGCTAAGAACAGTTCCCAATAACATCCTTCCTGGGGTGTTTTTTTGTCTTTCATTTGTAGTGGGTAACTAGCTTAAATGGAAGTTTAACAGATCTGTTACACACCATCACGGAAAAATTAATTCAGTGCTAAATCGTACAGAATCCCAAGTTTGATGAATTACAAGCTAGATAGTAGTGTTAAAGACATAAATACGTACCCTCAAATTTATGGGGAAGATTATTTTTAGCAATTGTAGAATGATTGCATTTTTCCCATGCAATCATTCATAAGCAGTTATAAATATTGACCAGATTTTTTCAACTCCAATTCAAGAGTTTAGACACTTCCATTGAGACATGCCTGGGACAAGACCCTATTTTTATGGCATAACTTTTTGGCACTTCATAGAAACTTTGCTCTTATAAGTAGTTGTGAGCTGACATATTCAGAGGGTATTTTCTGAATTCTTAAAAACTGAATAATCATAGAATAGAACCATGGAATCATATAGGCTAGAAGAGACCTTTAACCTCATTGACTCTGTGATGTTAACCCAGCACTGCCAAGTCCACCACTAAATCATGTACCCAAGGACCACATCTACGTGTCTTCTAAATACCTCTGGGGCTGGTGACTCAACAATGGCCCTGAGTATTTATTTCCTCCTATCCTGATGCCTACTTCACAGAATCACTGCATTTAACTGAGCCTGCTGACAGTACAGTACTATGACATGTTGGATGTTATATTCATAAGATTTTATGTAGAAATCCTCTAGGTAAAGTGTTTAAAGACCATTCTACTTATGTGACAAGTGTGGAAAAAAAAATGTATTTCTGAATGCTTCAAAAGCAAAAAGTAGCTCTGTTCTGGTTTTGGCAATACTTCTATAACTCAGGGAGCCAGAACAACACAAGTATTATCTGGGCCACGAGAATCCCACAGAATTTTGGAAGACTTCTTTTTATTTCTTTCCATTGTTAAGAAGTTCCTGACACAGAACGTAGCAAATATTTTCAACTTCAGTCCTTGTCAACTCTTCAAGAGTTCTGCCTTCTTGTTCCAGAAAATGAATATACACAATGTTTTCATTTGTCTGTTTGACAAATACTCCTGAATGCTCAATAACTTATCTTTGAAATTAACCTGTCAGAGTAATCATGACACAAATATAATGATGAAACATTACTCTGCTTTAAAGATGAATTTCTGCAACAGTAATAACTGGCCCCTGGGGTGTTGCTGATTGATGAAGGAATACTTCAATAGAAATTGAACTAATTTATGTGCAGGTCTACAAGAAAAAATCTGCATATTCTATGTGAAGATTCATTTTGCTAACCATGAAAAAAATTGTGGAGGTTGTAGACTTTGATTTGTGTTTGTTCAAGAGACATGTTAAGATGATGTATATATTATCCTAGAATACAATAAAAATATATATGCAGATATATATCCTGTTTCTGCGTTGTACATTATTTCTTTGCAATGTTCCACATTAAGATAAGAACTTATTTAGCTTTGAAAATATGGCAGCAAATTATTAAAGTCAGTTTTTATAAACCAACAAATTTTACATAGTGAAGAAATATAAAACACATACTGGCTAATTCAAAGCCAGAATCGTACTTTCTCTAATTGAATGTTAACAACCTGTAAAGTTAATCCCAATATTCCTTGCCTGATTGAGAAAGTACAGGAATGGTAATAATTATTGCACATAATAGCAGCTGTATGCCGTTACCTTTTTTGACTTCTTGTGATATGGTGCAAATTTCGCACCATATTAGAAGAAATGCAACTAGGACACAAGGTCTTAAAATAACTCAGTGAAGCTTCAAAAGCTGTTCCTTCCAAAAACTAGAAGTGAAAAGTTACAGATTTTTAAATCATGTAGTATAATGATGACTAATAAATTTCTTTGTGGTTTTCTTTTTTCATTTGGTTTGGATTGGTTTTGATGGATTGCATCATTGTTGCTGATTTTACAATTCCTTGTAATATAAGCCCGTCTGCCAGGGTAGGAATCTATAAATAGCTAATTTGATAGAAAGAAAAGAAAGAGCTGCTATAAGCCATGTCTTGGTCTCAATAACTAGTTAGATCATGTTTCAGCTGGTATAAAGGGGTCTGAATGGCTTTCTCTGTTACAGAAGCTTGTGCTGTAAGACCTGCATATCTTGCCATGATACTTTCATTCACCATTTTGCTCTTCACACCCTGGGTTTCATCAGATGGCCTAGATAAATTATTGACTAAGATGCTGTTGTGTGACAATGCAGCTGTTCTATGAAGATAATACAGAATGAGGGTTTTAGTGTCATTGCCCTGTCTTGGAATCATACAGCCTCTTTTTCTTTCATTAATTAGCTGTAAACTGACAAACTATTTCCTGAAACTACCTAAATCTGTACACAGGGCACACTGATTTCACCACCACTTCCCTCCCCCCCACCAAAAAAAACCCAACCAAACAAAAAACCCCAATCATTTACAAGTGGTTTCTTGTATACATATACATACATATGTATATATAATATATGCATGGATTTCAAAAGCAAAGGTTTTCCTATGGGTAGAATGTTCATGTAGGTGATCTATTACCACATTTATGTACACATGAAACTAAATGTCAAATATAAAATGGATGTGTTTCCAACTCTGTTTTACAAAAGACATACAGCTTTTTAAAGCAGTAGGTTTTGTTTAAGTTGGTTGATATTTTTTTGTGGAATTGCAGAGAAAATGAAAAGACCCCTTAACAGGATTTATTGAACAAAGTTCAGTAAAGGTCATCCAATCAGTGGCTAAAAAATCTCACCATCTACTTGAATTTATCCAGGAGCTCATCTCAGTTGCTCCTATATAATATGTAATTTAGTGGGAACACTGTGTACAGAACTACCTGACTGTTTTCTATTTTACTCTAATGCTTTTGAAAGAAGCTATAATTTTCTGAGGAGAAGCAGCATATATTATGTTTCCTGTAATTGCTATCACCAGTTCTTTAGAATCACAAATGACCTTTTTTCCCTTTGATCAAAAGAATTTGAAATACTCTGAGTCTTCAAACTAAAATTCTCTTCATTTCAGACCGTGTATTTTTTGAGTAACTTTGTCCATCAACATATTTGAAGGAAAAACCTGATTATTTTTTTGGGATGAGATGGGCTTGTTTGATTTTGGTTTTGGGCATACAATCATCTTTTTTTTTATATCATAATCATTTCACAGAATTTAGGGACAAAATAATTGAGGAAGAAGGTTGCCCTTTCTTATTTTAAGACATAAGCCACTGGACATGTAGCTGAATCAAATACTTCTAGTGCAAATTGTTCACATATAGACACACACAATATCAGACGAACTAAATATCTGTTTAGTAGAAAAAGCTGATACTATATAATATATCACTATTTTTCAGATATTTCCATTCACATCTCCAGTAAACTCTCTGACTTACAGACATGCATGGAAACTGAATTCATGCACAATTTGTAAAAAGGTTCCTTCAAGTTTCTTCAATAGGATTTTTAAAATCACAGGTTTAAAACTTTCCTCAGTATTCTCACAATTTTACTGCCAAACTTATGACCCTCATAACCCCTGTCAGAAATGAAGCCTCACACAGCCACTCACTTTCTTCCCTGCAGTGTAATGGGGGAGGCAGTTGGAAGGGTAAAGTTGTGAGAAGAGTTGTGGGTTGAGATAAAGAGGATTTAATAGGTAAAGCAAAGCTGTGCATGCAACCAAAGCAAAAGTGGGAATTCATTCACCTGCCTGCCCATGGGAAAGGGTGTTCAGCCCTCTCCAGGAAAGCAGGGCTCCATCATGCACAATGGCTGCTTAGGAACATCCCCCACTTCCCTCTCCTTCCCCCAGCTCTGAGCATGGCACCCCATGGTCTGGATTATAGTCTGGGTCAGCTGTCCTGGCTCTTTCCTCTCCCAAATCCTTGTGCATCCCCAGACTCCTTGCTGGTGGGTCAGGGCAGGCAGCATAAAAGGCCTTGATTCTCTGTAGGCACTTCCCAGAATTAGCTGAAACATCCCTGCATCATCAACACCATTTCCAGCACAAATCCAAAATATACCCCCACACTAGCTACAATAGAGAAAATATATCTTTTCTCTATAGCTACTATAGAGAAAAGCCCAAACCACCACAACATGTAAAAAAATTACTATTTGTAATTTGTGTCTGTTATTAATCTTCCACGTCAGCTCTCCTGAAGCCCATTTCTCTGAACAGATAATAGCAGATAACACAGATGCATACTAAAATCTTTCTGTTTCTTGGACTTGGGAAATAGTTTTTCTTCCACAAAGCCATTTGTTCCACACATCTCTGTGAAAATTACACTTGAAAATCCAGCAAAATGTATTTCCTGTTTCCCTAAATTATTGCAGGATTAGACTCTTTGCACTTCACATAGTTTTTCCATGTTCCATTTAGCTGTGTCAGCTGAGGAACAGTGGAGAGGGACAGGGGAAGGACACTGTCTCTTCAAAGATCTTCTCTCATTCTGGAGCCCTGCCTGGGATGAATATGGACAAAATCTCTGCCTCCCTCTTTATGTGTAATCTGGATGTGCCTTTTTCTATGGGATGTAGAACCTCTGTAGAGTCTGGGACTTCCCTTGAATGCAATGTGATGCAATGTGAGGATGAGTGGATAAAAAGCTTCTTTGTGTTCTTCTCCCTGCTCTGTGCAGCATTACAAAGGTTCATCTTGTCCTTAATCTGTTAGTTGGGGGGCACTTTTTCTATGGTATTTAGATAGGCACTATAACTGCTTTAGAGATTGAGAAGTTTAAACTATGCCACTTTTTGGTGAAATAAATAATAAGCAAATGCCTAAATTAAGAGAAAATATTGTTTTCAACATAGAAATATAATTTTGTTCAAGCTGGAACTTGCACTGTCTTGCTCAATGTGCTTCCTGTGATGGGCTGACTTTGCCTGAAAAGTGGCTTCTTTCACACAACTGAAGAGTGTTTTGGCAGCTCTATGATCTGGATACTGCCTGCTCCAGTCTGTCTGCCAGATCACACTATGAAATCTGAGACAAACTTAAATTAGTATCACAAAAAATGTTAGTAATAAAAAAGGACATGGCACTTCCTCATGTTCCAGCCTGCATGGGAAACTGAAATTACATGAAGATACATATATTTTTGTTATGCTCGAGATTTTAAGGTACTCTTCTCTGTAAATAGAATCTAGAATAGAAAAAGATTTGTCCTTAACCAAACCTTGACCAGTGCCCAGGCAAAAAAAAAAAAAAAAAAAAAAAAAAAAAGGACATGAAAACCTCCCCATTCAAAAAATGTAATTAAAAAGTATAAATGTGCAAAAACCTGCCCACTGCATAAAAAAAAGAGTAAAAAATGCAGACCATGTAGATATTTCTTTTTTAGAGCGTAAGTCAAACACTAGTCTGCCCAAGGTCAGGAATATATTTTCACTCTGGTCAGTTGCACATTACAGAATTTTCTTCACCTTTCTCAAAAGCACTGGATGCTGCTTATTTTTCAAAGTAGCAAACAGGACCAACTGAAGTATTGGTTTAAGCTAAAAAGGCACTTCTGCAAATTCTGCAGGACTGGCAGGTTTTGCCTTCCATCAGAGGTATGACTTTCTCAAACAAGCAGCACAATAAGAGCAGAAATACATTCTGGCATTTGCCTACATAGCAGCAGTTTGCAGTGACCTATATTTGTCTTCTGGAACCAATTCTCAGTAGCCTCTGTAATGATCAAACTGATGGTTTAAAGGTGTGGCTCACTGGAAGTAATAAAACATGATGTTTTCCTTGTATTTCAGCTTTGAAATGGTTGAGAATTTGTGGCACGAAGCCACCAAAAATACATCATAGTAATTTTCTGAATTTAATGACTTGTGGTTATGTAATCCCTCAAATATGCCAGTAGCAATCTTTTTAAAACTGATTGATTTTGACCTGTGGCTTTCTCTATGGTTTCTTCTATATAAAACAGCACTTTAAAATGTTCTTCAACTTGATCTTTATGGTATACATTTTATTTTCATTTCCAATTGCCATTTCTTTTAAAATGGCAGGCACTTATTTAGTATCTTACAAGATTGACTCTTGGGAACAAGAAGCACTGTGATGTGTTTCTGCACTGACACCTCTTAGTGTGATTCCTAAGCCAAGCAGCAGAGCCACAAGAGAGAGCTGGCCTAATTAATATTAAAGCAGTTGTGTATCTGTCCTTTATTTCACTTTGTGACTACACATCTCATGTACTTCCCTTTTTCTTAAAATTATCCCCAAAACAGCCCCCACAAAAGACTTTGACATTGAATGCACAGTTGGGAGGACCATGCAAACTGCACCAACTCATCCGCATGAGAAACCACAGCTTTATACCTAGTGAGAAAAAGAAAAAGCCTTTTAAATCCTCAAGCATCAGCTATTATCTAAGACAAAGCTCCAGCCCACTGGAAATTGTTGTCGTCTTATTGCAAAAGTTCCATACCTTCTCGATAATTTCTCATGGGCAACTCCTCACAGCACCAACTTCTTCTTCCTCACAGTACAGCCAACTCCTTTCTCACCCAGCTGACCCACTCTTTTGTAGCTCTCATCCTCACTGGACACAGCTGTGGCCTATTAAGGGCAGGCTGTTCCTAATCTTTGGTGATCGGTACAGCTGCAACTCCTCAGGGGTGAGATTGCCTTCTGCACTATTCTCTTACATTCTATTCCCCCACAGGAAATTCCCATGACCCATTCCCTTTCTTTTGTGAACAGAAAGGCAGCAAACTGAGCCATAAAACTTTCTGTTATTTAAAATCATTCAATTTGATCAAGTAGAAATGTGGTGGTGTAAAATGGGCACTGACGAAAGAGGGGCAGCACCCATAATTTATACTTTGAATAAAGTGATGGGAGTGGCCTGTTACCTGTTTTGCACTTTAGAGTGAAGGACCTATGCATTTCAGAGTAAAGGAACTATACCATTTCAATATTTGGGTCACAAATATTTTATCCAAAAATTGCAGATTTGTAAAAATAAGCTTGAAACTAAAAAACTGACATTTTTGTCTCATCTCAGGCAGCAGGCCATGTAATTATGGAGACTTGAGTGAAGATTTGAAGATGTCATAACAATTACTTCCATGGTTTTAAATTTACCTACACCTGGAAGAGAATTCAGTAGTGATAACAGCTCTTCACAGTAAGAAATGCATTACCACAAGGCAGTTCATACATAATAATATTTCTTAGCAAAAACAATATTATTTTTTGACATTGGGCAGTGGCAAGTTACACATGGCACTTACTACTTCTTGCAGAACCTACTTTAAACCAAAATGATTAACAATGCAATAAATAATACCTTGCATGTAGTATCATATTATGGCAGTTTCAATACCATGCTTCAAACAGGGAAAGTGTTTAGAAAAATGTAAATTATCATCTAATTTTTATTCCAAATCTCTCTGTTTTTCCCTCCTGCCTGTCAAAATATATAAAGCACCAAAATGAAGAAGCAAATGCACAGCAATATTGATTCTGTCACTGTATGCAAAGCAGTAATGAAATCTGTGTTAATTTGCGGCAATGTTGATGTATGGTTTGAGATACCTTTAGGCTGGAGGCAATCATCTTCCTCCTGGTTTCAATCTACAGCACCTTCATTGCAAAGATAGGATTTGAATGTGGGCCCTAGGGAAGGGGCAGCAAGACTCTGAATCTACTGAGAAAGGGTTGGATGGAATTTTTATGTTTGTATATGGCATCTTCAATTGGTCATATACACTGTTACTATAACTTTTGGCTTGCTTTAGAGACTTTTTATATCATCTGCCTATTACTGTATTGGGATTTTTTTGTTTTTTGTTCCAACTTATTAACCAGATTTTAAAAATACCTCAAATTTTGGAAAATGGTGCACAGAAGTGCACACAAACATAGATGTTTGTCGTCTACCTATGAAGTTTTAGACCCTCAAGAGACATGAAACTGTTTGGGGGGACGTCTTGATTTTGGCTAAGAGAGGTACAAGTTCTTTTGCTGAATCTCAATCCTGAGTCCCGGTGGGACCCAGGAGACAAATAGCTCAAATAGCTCCTTTCATAGAACAGTTCAGGAAGGGTATGTGCAAGGAAAAGGTCTGCTCTTTTAAAGTACTTGATCAAGGACATTTTCCAATGCAGCATGAGAGAAGTAAAATAGAAAGCCATAAACAAGGAGGACATAGAGAGCCACAACTCATATTAATTGATGGGCTTTCAAGAAATTAAGGGTGCAACTTTCGGGAAGCTCAGCCTGAACTTTGTAACTGGTAAGACTGTAAACCAGGAGAATCCCAGACTGGGAGGGGTGTGCGAATCCGCATGGAGCTATAAGAAATGGACAGGGAGAAGAAGGAGCCAGGAGGAGTAAATAGGGGGGTAGACATAAAGGTACAAAAGGTATAGTTCTGTGTAAAACAGAGCCAGTCAGGGTGCTTCTCTGACTGAGTCCTGCACCTGATCACTGCCCTCTGTCCTCTCTTTTTTTAAATGTTTTTTCTGTAATATCTGTCAGCATAATCCCACTCTATCCTCTGTGTGTGCGTGTTCCAAAGACTTGGTGCCAGCTACCAGTGGGACCTGTATGTGTGCAAGTGAAAATTGCTGCCAGGTCCTGGAGCCAGACCAGGATGGGGGTGTCCCTGACCTGTGGGGTCCCTGTGGGAGCAAGTGGGGTCTCAGTGTCGATGGCTGGAATGAGTGAGTTTTTTAAACTCCACCTGTGGGGGAGAACAATGCAGGTCCCTAAACCAGCTCCTGGGGGGACAGGTGTGAGTAGATGAGGGGATCAGTGCCAATGGCTGAAACAAGACCTGAGGACACAGTCTGTGTTCTAGGTGCCAGCTGCTGGGGAAAAAAGAGTGCCTGGATCTTTCCCAGACCAGGTGGGCAGTGTGGTGTGTGTTTGTGAATGCATATTAGCTGGGAAACCTCAGCCTGGACCAGCTGATGAGCAGTGAGGCCTTGGGCTGATGCTCCAGTCCTTTTTTGTATTTAGACCCAAAAGTTCATCCTAAAATTTCTCCTCTGAACACATCACAAAATAGTTCTTATGCTTTAACTGATGCCTGGACTACCACAATTGTCCTCACAGCCTGTTCAGTCCTATTCTGTTTGCCTCTCCTTTAAAGGAATTGAAATTATTTCATATTTTTATGATATGAATGAGCACACATGTCAACTCATTTTTCTTTAATTGCAGCCTGTCTTTGGCAGAATGGATTGTTTGTGACTCACAGGAGTCTTGTGCTTTATGTTCCAGAAGCTCAGAATTCTCCCACTTCCCCAGCAAGATCACTGACCTACATATTAGTTTCTTTGCCTTCCAACTAGAGTATGGAAAATGCCAAGTTTCTCAGTGTTTATAGAGCATCCAGAAAACTAAGTCCTGTGCATTAAATATTCTTCTGGTGGTTTGACACAACACAATTAGACAGTAATATTAATAACAAAAATAAATTCTAACATAATTTTTAGGTTTCCTTTGGTTAAACAATTTAATATCTATTCCATTTTTATCAATTTTCACAGGATCCTGTAAAAAGAGTATTCAAATGTATTTTAAAAATCCAAACACTAAATGATGCATTGCGTGGATTTACTTTTACTTTTCTGATACTTTTAAAAATAACACATAAGTAATATTACATTTACTAAATTGTACTTACTCTTTCATTTTCACACATTTTTCATGTTTTAAAAATTCTCTTTTGGCAAACACACTGAAATAATTTTAGATATTTCCCACTTCTCTTACATAAGATCTAAACATCACATTTTATACAGTCAATTTAACTTACTGCACATTATCTCAACCAATAGAACATTAAAAGCAATGCGCTTCTTGGGATACAAAAGTGGAAAAAAAGGGTTCTAATAATTTTAATTTTTTATATCTACAGAAATCACAATACCAAAATCTTTTCTTAAAAATGGAAAGCACTTAATTCCCTAGAATCTTGTCAAAGGCTTTTTCTGACCTCCAATCACAATTATTTCATATTTTGAAGTTTTATTCATTTCAGTCAGAGTACAGAAATCCTCTTGTCTCTCTTCAATATAATTGCATAATGTTAGTGGGAAATTTTAATCCTCTTTATCATCACTGTT
Source organism: Zonotrichia albicollis (assembly GCF_047830755.1). Classification (NCBI taxonomy): domain Eukaryota; kingdom Metazoa; phylum Chordata; class Aves; order Passeriformes; family Passerellidae; genus Zonotrichia; species Zonotrichia albicollis. The sequence continues at coordinate 67,886,161 of NC_133822.1, forward strand.
ACCATTTAATTTAATAGCCATGAGAATTATCAGTTGTATTACTACTGTTATTATTGTAGTTCTCAAAAGTCCCATTTCAGACCTAATATATATGTGAATATGCTCATGTCCGCAAATGTTTACAATCTAAACCAACAACCAGACATTTGATTCAACTTGACAGATGTAGTAACAAACCACTGCTTTCCTCATTACAAAATTTTAGTATAAGGTCCACTCTGGTATCCTCACCATACTTCAGCTTAGAGGGCTGGTTCAAAATAGCTCAGGAAAGCAATAAAAAATTATCAATTCAGGATCAACAGCACATCTTTACAAAGAGGAATAGTCAAGTCTTTTATATCATGTTTAGCATGTATAATAGGTGATATTCAGCAATTCACAGTGAACTTCGGGATGGAAACCCCATAATAAGTATTAAGGATGTTCACAGAGTTATAGATAAAACAAGAACTTTATTTCACTAAAACATCCATCAAAATCTAAGAGAAGTTTCAACTACCTTTTCAATGCAAAATTATTATATTTTGTACATCCTTGAACTTCCTGAAAAGAAAATTTACGTAATGGTATGACAAATATTATTACCATTGCTGGGTAGAACTTGTGGAAAAACACATGTAAGTTTTGGATAATCTTGTACAATTTTGGGATAAAATACAGCTGCTAAGCTTTTTCCATCCATTAGATGTGTTTTAAAGGAATTTTTGCATAAGATTCAGGAACTTACAACTTGTAAGAGTTTATGAGAAATACCTTCTGTAACTATTGTACTTTAATATAAATCTGTGATAAATTTTATTGTGAGTATCCAAACCCAGAAATTCTTGTTCTATGATGGGAATGGGGGAAGAAAAAGAGCACAACACCAAGCTGGAAAGAAGCTTGGCAGAAAAAGACCTGCAGGTCTTGGTTGGACATTAGCCAGAAATGGGCTCTTGCTGCAGAGAAGGTAAATGGTATCCTGCACTGCATTTGGCAAAGTATTGCTGTCTGGCTGAGGGGTGTCATCCTTCTCTCCACCTCAGCACTGGTGAGGCCACACCAGGGGTGGTGTGTCCAGTTCTGGGCATAGATCTACTGGAGAGGGTCCAATGAAGGACCATAAAGGTGTTGAAGGGACATCCCTGTGAGAAAAAGCTGAGAGAGCAGGTAAAGCTCTCAGGTTCACCAGGTAAAGAGAAGAAGGCTCAGGGTAATCACATCAAGGTATTTAAACACCTGATGAGAAGGTGCAGAGAGGAGGGCCAGGCTCTCCTAGCAGTGCCCAGCGACAGGACCAGAGGCAATGGGCACAAACTGAAACTCAGGAGGTTTCCTCTGAACACCAGGAAACACCTTCTCCCTTCGAGGGTGACTGAGCACTGGCACAGGCTGCCTACAGAGGCTGGGGGGTCTCCATCCTTAGAGATATTGAAAAGCCATCTGACCATGGGTCTGGAGAAGGGGCTTTAGGGTGGTCTGGTTGGACCAGATGATCTTCAGAGGTCCCAGCCTCAACCATTCTTTGACGGCTTTGGTAATAAGATTTTTGTCCCCTAAAAGTTAGCACAAAGATTTTAATTTATGCTGTGTCTGTAGAAATATATTTGTTAAAAACCAGCAAACATGCTTTTAGACTTCCAAACGTCCATCTACTTGCTAAAATGGAGAAGCTTCTCGCTATTACATAATTGTGTGATAATGATGTGGGTTTGGATCTGGGAGACCAGCATTTTTTCATTATAGCCAACCTGTGATTTATGATCTGCACTAATTGCCAGTTGATTTTCAAGGTGATGATGAAAAGCTGAGGCCTGGCCATCCATGAGAAACTGTCACACCCTTTTACGATGAAGAAATAAAAGGAATGATGCTCAATTTCCTCTGCTCTGAGAACATTCCCATCTTAAGACTCTTAAAAATACACTGCCAAATGTTTTGCTGTGTGTGAGGTAGGGTTAACTGAATTAAAATGCACCAGAGAAGGCAAATGATGAGCTTTACTTCAATAACCTGTGAGTTCCTTCACTGCTGTGTATATTTAACAGAAGTACAATTATGATTTTGCACTTGACCCATCCTAGAGAAATTTAAAAATTAGTATTAAAGTCTTTGGAAGAATAACTTCAAAAGCTGAGGGAGATTTAAAAAAATATTTAGTTCTTTGATATATCTATGACCTTTTACTATGTTTTGACTATAACAGCAAGGCTTCACTTTTATGATTTTCAGATAAATACTAACTGAAACAAATCAGAAATGAGAATGCTTATAGAAAGAAAGGCCATTCTGTCCCTCACAGGGTCCATAGCTAGGTCATACATGTGACTTAGAGTCACCATTTTTCCATCTGGCTGTTTCATTTTAAGTGAGATGGAGAATTATGTACTTGGTAACTGTGGAAGGTCAAAGATAAATATGCAGAGCAGCAGAACATTGTGTAAATATCTAACTGTGCAATCACTGTAGATTTGATTTTAAAATAGATTTTCTGTGTCACTCAGATGCTTAGCTACATGAAAGTATTTGAAACAGCAAAGAAAAGCAGTTGACACTGACAATCCACTCATTTAGCTTGAGCTACTACATAAAGAAGTACTTCTCCAATAAAAGCGAACACAAGCATCTGAATATCTAGTAAAGAGACTGTAGAAGTATCATATAACCTTGGGTTCTTTTTTACCTTTGTAAGAAATTAGTAAGCAATACAAATATGTACCAAGACATTGGCCTGACACACTTCTACTCTAAAAATTGATCCAGCAGTTTAACAGGGCAATGCATACAATGATATGGTGAAGTTTGTAGATAAGTGACATAAGGCTGGTATGATTTATTTGGAAGAGTCCTGATTAGTATGCAGCTGATTCAGTTTCAAAATGTTGTACCTGTTTCCTGTAATGCAAAACTGCACTTCTTCAAATCTGCCTTCCAGAACCAGGATTACTAAAACACTCATAATCTTCCACTTAGCACTCCTCCATATGGAAATTTTCCATACAATGTGTAGCACCAGGCATTTTATGTGGATGATAAAACTGCTGAGAACATTTTGGAAATTCAGTGAAAGCATAACATATTCACTTGTTTGAGTACACAACAAAATAATTCAAATTTTTATTGCCTTTATGGAGCATGCTTTCCTTACAAATCAAAGATAAATTTTCCTAGAGAGAAATGAAGAAAACATCAGGCTTCATCAAGATTTTCTAAATAAAAGATGAGATAAGTTGAACACAGAGCCTGAAAGACATGAAATCCCATTTTACACATAATGTCACAATTTATTAATCCCTGATCATATTTCAGAATCTTTTGGGTTTTTTGGGGGTGGGGGAATTTTTGCTGCCTCAAAATCCTGTTATATGGGCCTATTTACTTTGTCAGTAAATAACATCAAATCTCTATTTGTAATCAGCAAAATTTTTTTGATATATGAATTTTCAAAAGTTTCACAAGTGAAAGAAATCATAAGGCTCTTTGGTCCATGTCTCAGAAGTGAGTAGGTATGCAAGCCCATGCCTGTGATCACAGAAGGCCAAGAGCAAAGTTTTGGTGTGCTGCCTGTCAAAAATACATGGTCCCTTCCCAACTCAGACTAGCACATTTTCTACTCAATACTTGTAACTGCTCTGCATTGATCTCCAGGATATTTTCCAAAATGGTAGCATGCCATGATCCCCTTTACACTGGAACCTAGGGACAAGGAAGTCCTCTGCAATAGGAGAGCATTGCTCCTGCATTATACAGATATTTTTCTGTCTTTTGCAAAACTTTCTTTCCTCTGAAAATGAAAGAGTAGTGAAAAGGGGATGGAGGAGGAGTTGACCCTTCCCTGTTCTATAGAAGTACAGAAATGACAGGATGAAGGAGAAAGGAAACAAAAGTATCACTCTTGCAAGGAAACAACAAAAGGATCAATCTTGCAAGGCAAAGAGTTTTTGCTGAAGATGTTGAGTGCTCTTGTTAATCTCAGCTACAAGTGAAAGTGCTCAACAGCAGGGACAGAAATGGGCCTGTACAGAACTCTAAACAATATAATAGGATAGATTTGCTAGAAAGGAACATCTTCATAAGCAGGAGAATAACACTCACTGGATGGAAAAGGACATGATATTTTGAGAACAATAGTGCCATTACAAGTAATGACAATAAATAACATAAAGATGATAGGAGGGGAATGGAACATAATCAGTGCTCTCAGCAGTATTTTTTTCATGGATACAATACAAGAGGTGTGTCCCACTGGAAGATCACTAATTATTAATACACTTGAGCTGACTCTGTGTACAACAACCAAAATCCAGGGCCATTAATGAATTTAGATTAAAACCTAAAATGGTCTTTCTTTGTGAAGGAAGGAGACAATGATAAAGGATATGATTCTCCTGTCACATCATCTCTTACCATGTTTGACTCTATTGACTGTAATAGGTCAGTTCCTTGTTTGCAGTGCTGGTACTGGAATAAAGGACTGATATTCAGTAATTCTGTAGGCCAGAGAAAGCAGACATATTTTACAGATAACCATGAGCTGCTGCACAATATATTTTCTGTGAATTTTTTGCTATGCCTCTCTAAGCTTTAGAAGACAGACATTTGAGATGTATAGAAAATTCTTGCAGTATGGTTTTTAAAAGGGAGAAGTGCTGCAAGATAGAATCCAGTCATGGGCTTCAATAATGTCATGAACACACATTGTATACAGTGAAAGTAGCAAGGCAAATATCACAGCATTTGATGTAAGTTTTTTCTATGTCTCTCGTCTTTTTCACTTAAGGCAGCCTCACTCCTATGAGTACAGTAACATTTGGATAAAGAGCTTGTTGAAAACTGCAATGACACTCTTTCTGGAATGGAAGAGAAAAATGCTCTCATGACTAGATCTTTTTTGTAAGAAGAGCTCAGGTTACTTCTCCTTTCTGTTCAATTTTGATTGTCACAAAATGAGTCATCTTGATCCAGGCAGTCAGATTTCACTAACCCAGTAAATGATGTTCTGAGACTATAAGGGACATAGCACAAAACGTGAGTCCTTATTAACCATTCAAGTGCATTCCAACCAAAAAATATCCTCTCAGTTTTCACAGAGAGGTGTTAGTAAGTGAACATGATAATTCCCTTTGTTTATTTTTTATTCTGTTCAGCAAATAGGTATGAAGCTATCATCTGCATTTGAAAAAGGAAATGCAAACTCTTAATTTACAGAATATTTCAGTCTAATTCCCTTACTGGAAACAATTGTTAAGCAAACATCCCACAGGGTAAAAATAACCCTATGATTTCAGCACTCTCTCTATGTCTACCTAAAAACAGTAGTCTGGACAAAATCTACTTGCAATTGCTGAAATTTTGAGTATCTTGCATTTCTAATTCTGACCAGTTTGAGAAAGCACATGAACAAGACATTTTAGAATTACAAATACATTTTCTAAATTATGTGGAGGTAAAAAAACAGAAACTGATATCTAATGATAGTTACTTCATTTGGGATTATTTATTTCATTAATAATCCTAGCAATTTAGCCCTGCCATTTCAAGACAGATTCATCTTGCCTATTTTTTCTACTTGCTACTCACCCATTAACGATATCTATCAATTTATTTGCCACTATCAAGGCAGGTAGATGATGCTAGAGTCAGTGGAGAGAAGATGGATAACCATACTAGATGTTCAGTTAGTGCCTTAAAACTAACTCTTTAGCTTGTTCTTCCATTTGAGGGTATTTATGCTCTAGGTGATGCAAATATATTTCACAGGTCATTCTTTTAAGGTGCTCATTGAAATATTATGCTTTTATAATGTTATGCTTCTTTTTCTGGGAACTATGGTATGATCACAGCTAGCAGAGGGCTATTCAGTTATGTTATATTGCAAAAGAATGTGTTATTCAAAATCTGCTGTCAAAAATTTTCTTCTGGTATGTTCTTTCAATTTGATATCTGTGCTAAATTAAAAAGGTAGTGACAAGTACCATGTAACCAGAGCTTGGCACATTAAACATATTTAATGGTAAGCTATTTTCTTAGGGTCATGCTATGCTATTAAAACATATAGAAATAATGAAAAGCAATACATTTATGGTTAAAAAAGAAGAGTCAGGGTATCATAAAATTTATAGAGCTTTTTGGGTTTTCTTAAAATTTAGGTATTTATAATTTTAGAAACTTCTAAATTCTTTACTCTTCCTTTCTTTATGTGGATTGAAACATTTTGAACTATTTTTTACCAAAGGGATTTTGGTATATGTTACCAAATATATGCTTGTAACTGAATAATTTTAGTTTTCTCATTGATTAAACGCACTAAAAATAAATGCAGTTTTAAAGTCAGTATCCGATATTTAGATTCATTTCAGCATTTTATTGATATGCGTGATTAATTTCAAAAGCTACTCTGAATCCATGAATCCTTTAGTCATTCCAAATGGCTACCCTTTAGTCTCTTTGTAGTTGATAAATAAAATATTTACTTTGTATGGTTTCTGATTCATCAAATATATTTAAATGTCAGCTTCATTAAGAGATGTATCATCCCAAACTCCATTGACTACATTAACTAGGTTGGCCCATTCAGATATAAATTTCTGTTATAGATGCCTTCAGTGTCTGTTATGACAAACCGTCACTAACATATTAAACATAGGCACAGTCTATGTGTCTTATTTTTGTAATAGTATTGAACTCTTGAGATTCTGAAAATACTGACCTGCGTTCTCGGAAAATATTTTCAGCTCTTGAACACTGTGAGTATCTAAACCTTTTGCTTTCTACTTCACAATATTTTAACAACCAAACTTTTTCTCTTTGATTTGAAAATGAAGTTTCATTCGTCTTCTCTTACTTAGAAGAATATCCTCCACTTTGTTCCCAATACTTAGTTGCTCAAATAAAATGGAGTTGCTGAGTACTCCAAGTGCTGTCCCAGCCCTTGATCTCACCCCATCAGGTTCATCATAGATTTCCATTTCATCTTCTCCAAGGCAAAATCTTGAATTTTTTTAATATCTTCCTTTTCTGTCTTTACATCACTTTTTTTTAATTTTTGTTTTACCCCTGATTTCAGTTTTGGTATCTTCTCAGCTCCTCACAACTGAATGCTCCTTTATTTCATAAGGCTCAAGAAAAGTTAGTGAAATCACCCTTTTCAATACTGCAACTCATTGAAGAAATAGAAAGTACTTTTCTGTAAGATCTGAAAAATTTTGTTTGCTTTTTTCACCAATTTTGCAAAACCTACCCTGATGTCAAACCTTCCCATAATGGTTCCTTGATTCAAATTTGATTTTGAAAACTGTTTTTCATCTATTTTACTTAGTTTTAAAAAACACATATTTTAATTATCTAGAAGAGGAATGGGCTATGGATAAGTGTAGCAAGATTTTCCTCCTTCGGATGTTATCTATGAATGTAAAAAGAATGATGGATAATATAGCATATTTTAACATTAAAATAAAAAAGAAACTTACTCAAGCAGCCAGAAATTATAATGAAGACAGTATTTGCCTAGTGATATCTCCTGTTGCTCAGAACTCATTGCATCTTTTATTATTTTAGGCCTTTTCTATCATCTCCCCTTTCCATATCTCTCTCTTGATTTTATGACCTTCAGATCATTCATGAGTTAAAGCTGTCTATGATGATCTGTGCTGGCTTTGAAAAAAGCCTTGCATATTTAAAGCATTATCACATCAGTGGTATGTGATAACTGCTAACAGTTATGAGAAAGAACTACATGAATGAATATGAGTTTTTCATCAGGAATGTTTTATAATACAAATGGTAAACAGAAAAAAACTAAGACAGCTTGAAAATAACAGTTTCAAGAAGCAGATGACTTAAACTATTGAAACCATGACTTGCTTTATTATGAAAATGCAATAATAACAGAAGCTAAAATTACTAAAGTAATAAAATTAAACTATTTGTTTAAAATATGCTAATATTAACATGTTAACATTGTTATTAATTTATTTATTAAACCATCAAAACAAATAGCAATAATACAAATTGCCTTCCATCAAACCAGTCAATAAACTATGCAAAGCCTATAATCTCTAGTTTGGTTCTCTATTACCTCTATTAGGAGAATCCGGGTACAGGGGGTTTTTAAAGCCTTTATGGTTAGACTCTTTAATATCCAGCACTATCTCATGTATTTAACGTGAGGAACAGAGATAGAACAGCAGACTAGAATTTGTCAAGAGCTATGTTTCCAGATACCAATGTGGTTTTTGATATTTTTAAAACTTTCAGAAGGTCAGAAGAATTATGATGACACCTTGAATACATCATGCTTTTTGTACTCCATGACTGATATATCTTTCTCAAATCTAATGAAGGTCAAATAAAATAAGTTTCTTACATGTTCAATTAAGGATTTAAATTATCTCAATTTATTGCAGAAACCAAAACCACTGGAATATTTCAGATTCATTTGTCTGATAATCTTCTATTATTGCATAATTTGGAAAGCACTAAATTACTTGTAATCATATTAAAATCATATTCCCAATTACTTGCAATCATAAAACCCCCACATATTTTATCCTTTCATATTGCAGAGACATGTGTTCGTCATTTAAACTTAATTTGTTGCTGCTTTATTCTTCTTCTACTAAAACTTTACTGAAACTAAAAGTACTAAAACTTTAATGAAATTAAACAAAAAAACATACTTTGCTTCAAAATAGTTCTCAAATACATGCTTTAATTTCAGCAGCCAGGTAAATACGCTGAATGAAAACTGTTAGACTCTCTTTAAATCCAAAGGTGTTCTTTAAAAGCTATAAATCACTTTAGAAAAAATATAAACAAAAAGTGATGCATATCACTGGATGAAATTAGAACTAGAATATAATTTGCAGGCTCAGGGATATCCATCAATATGAGTTCCTGATGTACTTGTCCCCTTGCAGCTCATTACACATATTAAACCCAAGTGCTCAAGCACAGACTACTGCTCACAAGAGAGCATGGAATCACGGAATGGTTTGGGTTATGTTGGAAGGAACCTCAAAAGATCATCTGGTTCAAACATTGCTGCCATGGGGAGGGAACTTTCACTGGACCAGGTCACTCAGGCCCCCACCTAACCTGGCTTTGCAGACTTCCAGGGATGGGGAATCCACAGCTAGTCTGGACAACCTGTTCCAGCATTGCCTCCCTGGCCACACAGTGAAGAGGGTTTTCCCAATATCTAACCTAAACTTACCCTCCTTCAGCTTAAAGCGACTCCTCCTTGCCCTGTCATTACAGGGCCTTGCAAAAGCCCATCTCCAGCTCTCTTGTAGGCACCCCTCAAGTACTGGAAGTCTGCTCTAAGATCCCTCCTCTGATGCCGTGGTGGGTTTTTTTGCCTTTTCTTCTATACGTCTTATGTACATTCCTTGTATTTTAGTTTCTATGTTTATAGCCTGCTACTGTAACTTAGTTGTGGTATTTCTCTAGGCAGAAGGACAAGATATTCTACAAGTCTCCCAGTTGAAGGCCTGAAGCCATACACTATCTTGGCTCCCTCTAGAAAGCAAGGTTGAAACCAGCTGTCTAGGACATATTTTTGTAAACAGGATACAAGCCCCATGCTGAGGGGGGCAGGCTCTAGAAGTTGCCAGAACAGGGGGACATTATCTATTATGCTTCTTGTTGGAGAACCTTTGTCAGATACGCTGATTTGCAAAGTCTATAAATACTGTGGATACGTCACGCGCTGCGTGCATTCTCCAGTGTTTTCCACCTTGACAGGTTGTGCACCTAACGACTCTTATTAAACAAGGCAAAACCCCCATAACTATGTCTGACTCATAATTCTAAGAGGAGAGAAAAAGACATTAGCAGCCTTCTCTTCTCCAGGCTGAACAACCCCAACTCCCTCAGCTCGTCTTCATGGGAGGGGTGCTTCTTTGTGCCCCTGCTCTGGACTGGTTCCAAGAGGTCATTTTCCTCATGCTGGGAGCCCTGGTCTGGGGTGTGGGACTCCAGGTGGAGTCTCACCAGAGCAGAATAGGGAGGGAGAATCAGCTCTTTTGACCTTCTTGTCACTCTTCATTTCGTGCAGCCCTGGTTAAGACTGTCTTTCTGGCATGCATGCACACATTGCCAGGACATTTTTGAGAGCATTGACTCATGCAGAATATTAGTATAATATTACACATTCTACGTCAATCCGGGTTTTCTTTGAAAACAAAGCTAATTCAGTGTGTAAGGAAGATCAAGCCGGGAACCGTGTGGCATATACAAGAGGCTGAGCAGTAAATGACTACTGAATATTACATGAACTTATCAATATGGCATAGGAGCATCAGTGTAGCAGCAACGTGACTTCAGCTTTATGAGTGAAGGAACTTAAACTGCTTCTAATTTCATTACTTATTTTTTATATTTCTAATAATGATTTTACACTTTCCCCATTTTTATTCTTCTGCCTTCTCTCTCTGACACTTGAGTTCTGGCTTGGGATTTTGTATATATACATCTCTATATATCTATATATAGATAGATATATAGACACTTAAGCAAACATTCACAGGCATGATTCATTCTACCATTCTATGAGATTGTTTGTCATGGAAACCAACTGGACTACTATTTTTAGCACAACTGTAATTTAAGCGTTAGCAACCTGAAAAAGTATTCACATGTTCTGTAATTGAATACTTCAGTACAGAGTAGTCACGCAGGTCACTCAGGTCCCACCTTACCTGGCAGTTTTATACAGAAACACAAAGATGTTCTGATTGCAACTATAATTTAAAATTACCATGGAATCAGATTATATTGCTGCCAAGGTACCAGATATGTTCACTTCTTGGAGCATTAGTTTTTCCACTTCAGCAATTCAGACATGAGAACATTTAAACAATTGTAATCTCCCAACAAAAATCTAACAACAAAGGATTGAACTGGAATGAAGAGATAGGTAATCAGTCAGAGGATTTTAAAAATTAACTATAGCTATCTGGGCCTGGGATTCTTACTCCATGACACTTCAAAGGAGACTCAGAACTTCAGAAGCTTCTCTTTATTTTACAGATATTTTTACCTGAAACACCTGCATTCTGAGTGGACATAAAGTTCCAAGGCACACATGGTAACTAAGTGGTAGAAGACCCTAGTGGGCTGCTTGGGATGTTCAAACACCCACACATCCGCAGGTTTCCTGAGGGCTTGCAGCGGTTCTGTCATCCTTTAACTGGTAGGTTATATCATTGTCAAGAAATGTTTGTAACAGTTAAATTCTAAGATAAAGCCAGGTGACAAAAATTAAGTGTAGCAGTGAGAGATTTAGAAATAGAATTAAAAAGAACACTTTGACGTGTAGAGAAGAAAGAGAATGGGCATGAACTCCAGATCACATATCAGTGTGAGAAGAAGAGTTGCGCAACCTAAAGTTGAAAAGGAGCAGATTGTGTACTATGATATATAGAAATGTAGACTCACAGGAATCATTCTCCTGCCTGCAGAAGGATGATGCGCCAACTGAGAGTTTATGGATACAGATTAAAGAGTGACACTGGAGTGGGCATCAGGCTAGGTGACCAGGAAGAAGTGGACAATGCCCACTACAAATAAGAGTGCCCTCATGTTCTCTGCTCTGGTCCTCATAGAAGACTTCAACTACTCCAGTTGAAAGAGTAGTTTTCTTTCTTCCTGCTGGAAAGATAGGCAACACAGCAAGACAAAAGTAATCCAGGAGTATTGTCTCTCCAATTTAACTGTACCGATACTATAGGAGACTGTGCCAAAAGTCTTGCTAAATTCATGGTAAACCTCATCCACTGCTGCCCCTCATCTCTACAGCTGGTCACCTCATGTAAGAAGGCAATCAGGTTGCTCTGGTATGACTTGTTCCTGGTCATGCTGGCTGTTCCCATTTTTATGGTCTGTCAGTAGTTTGGCCACAGCTTCTGAGAAGATTTGGTTATCATTCCTAGAGACTGAAGATAGGCTGCTTGATATCAGATATCTATTTTATAATCTTTAGGGTAAGCTTGATGTCTGCCTTTTTTTATCCATCAGGAACCTTTCCAATCATCTTAAACTCTTGAAAATGATGAAAAGGTTCACAATGGTGTCAAGCAATCCCTTCAGTAGCATTATCTGATTCACCTTATCTGATCACATGCCCTTGTCGACATTCATTCTTGCCTAAGTGATTCTTAACTTGATTTTCCTCTGAAGTGGATAATGCTTCACTCCTACAGACTGTCACTAGTCATAGAAAACAGGGAATATGAGGGTATACCTAAACAGTTAATATGTCACTTCCTTTAGATGTTGTAAGGGGAAAAAAAAACTAAGACAACTAGTGCACAGATTGTGTTTATTCTGTGTGATTATACTCTGCCATGTGACAGTCATCACCACAGTTAAAGGTGTAAAGAATCTACATTAAAAAATCAATTTCTATTGAAAAAGAATGAAAATAAATGCTACCAGTACAATCAGTGTTCTCATTGCACATAATCTGTATTTTGGTATGCATCTAGTTAATTGCATTAGGTAAAACAAAGGCAATCACAGAGGTAAAAGATCCTTCAGACTGGGTTCTACTTGGCATAAATCACAGTGTACTTTTTAATGTTTAGAGACAAAGATCTCTCAAGCAATGTTCATCCGCTATAACATAAAAGAGAAAAATCAAAATGATTACTTTTATTTTAGCCTTTGTTCTGCTATGATGCCCACTAAGTGCTAATTAAAAACCATTCTGAGTAGAGAGTGTGAAAAGACACTCATTTCTTCAATATATAAATTTGGATCAATTGGTAACAGTCAAGACTATTACTTAGACGAAACACCCTTCTTTGACAGCTTATTGCCAAAGAGAGCAAATATGTGAAAAGGCTGAGAATAAGATTGAGAAATGAGCCCCTCTAAAGCTACTGAAGCATGGATCCACCATTTTTTCTTTCACTGTCATCCCCTCAGCTGTTCTTGATTTTTGTTTTTCTGAAGAAGCTTCCCTAGCATTCTCAAGGTTTAAACAGATTAGGACTTAACATATATGAGCAATGTTTTTTCTTTTCCAGGAATTAATAAGGCAAGGACAGTAGGTTTCATTATTATTTTCAGACTTTTTTATGTTAAGCCATACTCAGCAGAAGAAAAAATCCTGCAGAAAATGGTGCTTTTTTGTATTCAAATAATTTTGCTTACTAGAAGGGTATCATATTGATGACAAAAATGGTGTCATAGAGAACTCTTGCGACTTTCTCATTCATATCACCAATGTCAAAATATTTTGTTTCATATTTATTATTTCATATTCATGAACATGTCTTTAAATTCTTCAGAAATTATTCTTTTTTTCTTTACAGATCCTTTTTATTGCTAATTTCATTCCACAAAAGACTCCAGTCTGAGCTACTCATTCTAATTTGCAATAAAATAAAAGATACAGAACCTTGAGGTTTTTACTTGCTTCATTTATCATCAATTCATGCTTAGAAAAATATTTGGAAAAATACAAATTTCAATTTTTTTTGTCATCTGCCAGTGAGGAGAGATGTAGCCTTCCCTTTATGCTCATTTCACCTTTCCCTCTACTCAAATTCCACCACTGTATAAAATAGCAGATGTAGCAGAAAGTCTTGTTATTCAGCAGTCCCAACTTTAGGATCAGTCTAGATGCCCAAGATTTAGTAATGTGCCTATGCCTCTGGGGTTTCTAAACAATTGTCTCTTTCAGAGCAAACTACACTTAAATACAATTTGCTAGAGAAAGACTAACACCATTCCTTTGGCTATAACAGGCAAGGGTTCTGATGTTATTCCAGGAAACCTTGCCTCTGACAGATTGCTGATAGTTCTGGGAATAGAGTTCAGCATCAGTACACTGGACTTCCCAATACCTTAATGAAATTCCTGGAAGTGCCTTTTTTACATAGAAACACTCCATGGGATAAGACAAAACCAAGAAATTGTAAAAAACATCTACAGAGAGAAAGACACATTTTTTTCCAAGCGCCTCAAAATTCAGGGACATAATACTGAAAATGACAATAACCTACCTCTACATCAGTAGCTTTTCTTCTAGATGGAAAAATGTACCTGAAAACAAAGGAATTACAGACTCAACCATCAGCTGCAAAAATATTCAAGCAAATAACTTAGATTTTCCAGAGGGATTTCATTAGCATTGCCTAAATATCTCCACACTGCAAAGGCTTATGTGAAGCATCCTCACCACACATAAATTAACAAAATTCCGCTTCACCATTTTGCTGTTGGGGAGCTAGAGCACAATGAGGCACTGTGGACTGGTGTCCCATTAAAGCATTTATGAGTGGTGGTATATGTCTCTTACATATTTGTAAATTACTGGAATCATAACATCCTGAGTGTTGCAGCAGAGTGAGCGATTTGTCACAGTCCTGTGGTATCTTGGATGTGCACCCAAACACTGAAGCATTGTATAAAATGTGGATACTGACCTGTTACAGTTTGTGGTGTCAACTCAATTAGAAGCACCTCAAGGATGAGTACTAGTTTATCTCTTGCTTGGAAGATATGGAGAAATACCTATGTTACAGTCCCACCAAAGTTTAAGGGTTTTAGGTGTTCAACATCTCCAAAAATAGATGATCACAGGCATAGTCTGGAAAATGCCACCAGGCACTGAGACGATTTTATTCACTTGGTGATAACTGAATTCAGTTTTGGTGCTGGACATGGCAATTATCATCTGAGCCCTATCAAGCTTAGGTCAAGCTTAGGTCAAGGGCTATCTGCTATGCATACTGCAAAGAAAAGATTTAAACCAGGTCTCTCAGATCTGAAGGAAGTGACTCCCACTGCTGGATCAGACATCCTAACAATGTTTACATGCAGAATAGCTTTGGCAAAATGCCCGCTGCCACCTAAAATGTATTTTCACTGAAGGATTCTGAAAAAATGAGGTATCTGTATAGTCAGAGTGACATGCTCACAGATGGAGAGAGAGTTCTGTGTGCTGCTGTAAGGTATGATGCAAAGAGGACTATTCAGGGAACTATCACATAGAAGTCTGAAGAACAGAACAACACAAACATCTTGTAGACTGCCCTCAAAAAGCCTTAAGTGGGTCCCACCCACAAGGTTAAACTCAGAAGAGGAGTCAAGTATGGCAGAAACTTTTTGTCTCAGAAAACATATGCCTTCTTGGATGATATTACTGATAATTTTATCTTCCTCTTCAGGGAGCAGGTAAGATGATAAGACAGGCACAGTTACACACAAAAAGAAAAAACAACAGGAAGAACTGTAAGAGATAGCCTAGTGCTTATAGTTTGTGTTCTTTTAATTCATGATGCAAAAAAAAAGGCATTTTTCTTCTATTCTGTCCACCTAAAAATATTGTGAACCTTATTTGACGCTTTCGTAGCATTAAAAATTTCAAAATCTCTATATTTTGAAATTTTTATAGCATGTAAGTTCTTAATGTATGTGTCTAAAGTTCAGTGTGTAAAACTGTTGAGATGAACCCTAAAAAGAAAGCATTGTGAGGCGAGGGGTACATTAGCTGAGACCAGGCAAACAGTTTTGCCACATTAAGAGCTCTGAGAAATTCAGTCACAGAAAGATGGGAAGTGAAAGCCAGATTCGGACCTCAAAACACATTTAATAGTCCATAGTCAATGGAAAGTGCTGAATGAGATATTTCTTCCAGAAAGGCCATTTGTGAAACATCACAGTGATTCTTTTTATCAGTTATTTGCAAAGAAGCAGACATTTACATTCTCCTACAAAGGGCCCCAAACCCTACCTACTTAATCTTGCTGCATTAGGTTACATTTAGATCTTCCTCTTGCAGTCAGAGTAATGGCACAAGGTTCTTTTGTTTGTTCTCCAATCCTGTTAATCAGCCAAGGCCAAAAATCTATTAGGAAACTTCAAGGATAAATGAAATGGGTGAATAACTTCTCTGGCAGTACTTTAAATTAGTCTTCACTGTCTCCCTAGCTCCAGCTCTAAGTAGAGCCTTGATGAATTCTGTCTATATATATATATATTTATTGAGTCTGCAATTCAGCGAAAGTCTGATTAAAGTAGTTTACTTTAAAGAGATAAAGTTGATGCTTTTATACCTAACCTGGTATTTTATATAGTCAGAGGAATCTTTAAAATATGTATTAAAGTTGTGGGGTTTTTTTAAATTCTGCTAAAAGAAATAAAGGAATGTTCATGAATAGATAATTAAATTTAGGGACTATAGTAATTTTAATTATATTTACTTTGCTAATCAGAGACACGGGGAGTTGCATCCATTTATTGTGAGCTTGACAAGTTTTATCTAAGAGTATTTTATAATTAAGATCATATATTAAGTCCTTGCTGGAGATAATAAATATTCCCAGGTAATTTAACAGAGAAAAAAAGGCATGTTACTCAACTGAAATAAGACAGAGCATATTCTGGAGGAATGATTTTGTATATGACAAGCTCCATGCAATGAAATCTAAAGTTTAAAGGAGAAATCTTTAGCCTGGAGAAAAGGAGGCTCAGGGGAGACCTTATCCCTCACTACAACTGCCTGAAAGGAGGTTGCAGACAGGTGGGGGTCAGCCTCTTCCCAGGCAACAAATTACAGGACAAGAGGACACAGTCTTAAAGCTGTGCCAGGGGAGATTCAGGTTGGACATCAGGAAGAATTTTTTTACAGGAAGGGTAATTAAACATTGGAATGGAGTGCCCCAGGAGACAGTAGAGTTATTGTCCCTGGAAGAGTGTAGAGAAAAGACTGCAAATGGCATTCAGTGCCATGGCCCAGTTGGCAAGGTGGTGATAGGTCATAGGTTGGACTCAATGACCTCAGAGGTCCTAAACTAATTGATTCTGTGATTCTTTGAGAAAAAAAAATCTTAGTTTAACATTTTGGGTTGGAGGAACAGGATAAAGACTCCTATCTATTATTTTGATCCAAATTAATGTTTTTTTTTTTCATTTTACAATCTCTTTGTAAAAGTCCAGCAACTTCTGGAATATAAAGAAAAGTTAATTTTGTCAGGAGGAAAAAAAGCTGTCTTTTCTTTTTCCTGATGTCTTCCCTTGCCACATACTCAGAGATTTGACAACAGCTGACAAAATCAGCGATGCAGAAATGTTCCATTCAGTTTGTTGGAAGATAGAAATATTCATGAGGATAACCAGACTTGTTTTAATTTTGGAGTAACATTCCATTATTACAACAGCCACTTTACACATCTTTATAGAAATGAAGTGTTTATTATTTTAATTACACTAATGCCACTATAGAAAGAAATTCCACATCTCAAATATTTCCTCTTTTTTCTTCCTGAATCCTTCCTTACATATTGTTAGAACAACTGATGACTTTAAGAGCCATAGAAAATTAAACCATCCTAGCAATATTTAACCCCAATTGACTGAATCAGATTCACACAGTAAAAATCAGGTTTTTGCACAGAGAAAACATTAGTGAAATCTATCCTAAGGGGTGAGGGGACCTTCTGAGGACTTTGTTACTGCTTTAAATTATGGTTTTGGTG
Organism: Zonotrichia albicollis; assembly: GCF_047830755.1. Lineage (NCBI taxonomy): Eukaryota > Metazoa > Chordata > Aves > Passeriformes > Passerellidae > Zonotrichia > Zonotrichia albicollis. The sequence continues at coordinate 67,903,632 of NC_133822.1, forward strand.
GTAAAAGTCAGGGATGTAACCTACTAGATTTTGTCCCAGTACATATCAAACAACTAAGATAACTCATATTCCTGATTAATAGGCTAAAAAACTAGAGTGCAAAGAGGGTATTCCACTGTCTCTGTCTTTGTGGTATTTTTAAATACTAATTCCACTTTTAAATTCCACTTTGTATTTTGGAAGTGGAAATTTCACCTATTACAACTTTGGACCTATCTATATGCTATTATGTGAAATTTTAGGGCAGGCAGGTAATATGTATTCCCACTTGCTTGGCACTTGCAGCTCTGTGGCATGAAAGTAGACATGTACATAAGCCATCCACAGTTTGAAAATATCTAGAAAGAGATGTTGACATGTGCATACAAATATGAATGTTGAAATCTCAACAACAGTGTTTCAAAGAGCAGTAACAGCAAAGTGTCATCTTAACATTTTTATTTGCTGTCCTTGAATTACATTTTTGTACTGTGGTCTCACCAGAGTCCTTTCCAGTTGACTGCTTTCTCCCTTCCCCAAACACAGCATTCCATAAGATGTACCACTGAGAAATGAAATGGCAATATAAACCTTAATATACTCACTCTTGGATAGAGTAGTGCTCTGGGTATACAAACTTGTCTTTCTAGCACAGATTTGAGGCTAATTAAATATCAGTTGTGTTGTAAAACATTCAAGATCATTCTGCCTTTAAGTGTTATCAAGACTTTTTAAAGCTCTCAAAGTGGCACTAAACAGGGGAATGTACATGTTTAAGTACTGATCTCTTTTTCTAACTGAGGTCTCCAGGTTATTTAAATTTTAGAAAGAAGAGATTCCTTTTTGGAACACCATTTACAGCTGTCCAGATTTAATTGGCAAATTCTAGTAAGATAAAAGTAGTAGAGTGGTGAAAAATACCAAGAGAGAAGTAGTAGTCGCTGGAGCCTTAATAAATATTGAAAACAGCAGATTATTAGGAATTCTTAAAAAACTTGTAGCTCTTCATACATACTGTGAAAGGAAGTACTTGAGACTTTGACTGCGATGAATCTTTTGCAAAGCATATGGAATGAAGCTTAAAACTTGATAGTAATGCACACACATAAATTCTTTAGCATTATTATTTTCATGGAAGATTATTAATCACAGATAAATGTATACCTTTAATATTTCCCATTACTTGTGATTTGCTTAATAAAAACACAAATCATTGTGAGTACACAAAACAAATATTTAACACTAACTTTGTAGGGGTATTTTTCCATTGTGATATTACTAATGGGAATGAAGCCTGAGAAAATTTGTGCACGATATGGCCTATCAGGGGTTTGAAAATGCTAAAGACTGTTAAAAAATTTTAATATATGCCTATATGTTAAGAATAAAATGAAACAAAGCAAAACAAAGATGGATTCAATTGTTCAGAGATATTGTAACTATTTTCTGGTTAGTTTTAGAAGTTTTTAGTAGGACGACTTTTACAAACATGTATCTTATAAAACAGTGCTTGGCCATGTCAAAACATTGATTTTAAAATAGAATTCAGATTACTACAAAGACATTATATTACAATTTCACCCTGTCTGCTCATCTCTTTTTATTTATTTAGCAAATGAAGACCCTGGATATAATTTTCCATCAAAAGTCACAGTGTGTGTGAGAAAGTCAGAAAGTCAGTCTTGTAAAACAGCTATAAATCATCAGAACAATTAGTATTTTACTGGATATTGCTATGACAGAAGCAATAAAATTCAATCGCACTTTCTTAATTGCTTTGCATCTTTTGCATTTTGAATTATCCTAAGCTTCCAAAACAGTAGAATTGTCTTCTGTATAAGAGTAACATTCTATTACATAGCATTATAATCAGCGCTCTTTTCTTTTTTAACATCTTACTTCTTATTAGGCTAAAACGCTTTTCAGATTTGATGCTTCTTACAATAACTTTGCTTTATGAGGTTTATCGGGACTCAAAATAATAAAGCAAATCAATCTCCAATACTAGACTGAGATTTTGTAAAAACTTAATAACTTTCCTTTGGTTTTCTGTTTAAACAAAAGGTAATCAAAAAAAAAAAAACCCTGCTACCCCAAAATCCTGAAAAAATTATAAATTTGGGATATGTTAATTTTACTACTTCCACAACATTAAGGAAGGCCTATAAGTGAAAAACTGTAAAGTACTTTATTAATTTTTGGAGTATTTATGTGCCAAACATGCTATGATATATTAATTTTAAGAAAATTACCTATTTCATAATCTGTGTTTTCATAGGTACATGGTATGTCATCATAACATGGTGTGCTGTGTGTGCCACAGGCAGGTTGAAGCCAGAGATGGATAGAAAATTTGAGTCACACATTGCAAAATTATACAAGTTTAAATTTCTCTCCAATAAGAAGGTAATTCTATTTAGCACCACTATGAACCTCATACCACATTAAATAGGATTTATCACATTATTACATTTATCACATGCAGCAAAACTGAAATCAAACTTAGGTTAAGGGGACCACTTGCATGGATGAGAGTTTTTCTCAAGATGTAATGCCAGAGAGATCTTATTACCCCACCGTGGCTGGTATCAGTCCATGCCCAATGTTTAATGCATTCAGTGTCCTAGAGCTGGAATTACTGTCCCTTCAGCACCTCCTCATTGGCTTGACTGATACACTGGACACATGTGGACACAAAATGAAAGGTAAAGCTCTTCCACAAACAATTAATTATATTACTCTGCTCTCATCTTACAGTAGCTGTGCTACTTTGCAGTGTTCAGACGTCCTCAGGAAGTTTCTATTTTGCCTTCCAATAAACAAATGAACTTATTATTTTTAACACATTCTCATGGTCAAATTCATTTATGGCCATGAGGTTACTAATTCTGAAGTCAGTGTGGACAGAAACAAGTATTGTTGCAACTACTTTACAGCTGAAAAAACTAAGCTTAAGGGTCAGCCCAAAGTGAACAGCCTGAATTGCAGAGATACTGCTACTCAGATATTCCATTAATTTAAGCCAATGGAAAATTTAAATTTAAGCAACTTCTGAAGGGCCATAAGTGATTTGCCTAAGGCTAGAGAAACAATCATTATTTGAGGTCTGTTTACAGCATCTTTTCTCACAGAAAGATAGAACATCTCTACATATAAATAATCTATGGCTCATATTCAGTATTTCTATTGGGAAATCTTATAGCACTGAACAAAGGGTGGGTGGAATTCTTCACATTTTATAAACAAGAAAACAGAAAATCAAGAAAGGGCCAGTCATATGTCTTAGTTTACACACTGTCAAGGGAAATAGAAAAGTGATGATATTCAGCAAGTTTATGCAGTGGCTATCCTCATAATATGAATTTCCTTCCTTCCTCATAGGGTTTGGAATGAGTTAAAAATTATATGAAAACTTTATTAAATGCTTCCTTGTTAATCTATCATGTTACTTTAAACATTTCCCTAATGCAGTTATATCCTATTAGTAACCAACAACCCTCATTAATTCAATAAGAGAAAGTATTTTATCGTATTGACATTGTTTTTATTGAATTAGCTGAGATGATTAATGGTAGTGTTATTCAATGGAAGAAGCTACTTTAATGTTAGTCAGACATCCCAGACTTGCAAAGGAACTTACTGTTAATATCATATTTGTCATTGACAATAAAACAGCCCAAATGTTGACAATTCTTGTAGTTGTCTATACTCAATACATAGTACTTGTTTTCTTTATATATTGCAAGATATTTCATAATATACACAGGAGAAATGTGCAATAAGACATAAAGAAGTTGACCCATTAAAATGTTCTTTTGTCTCTGTGAATTTTTAAAGATTTTTGGTGTCCACTCAAGAATAGAGGCCATATCTTGGATAAGAGCAGTGGAGCGGTGAAACAGCTTTATTCAGCTACTTTATTCAACTACAGAACCATTTGTTCCATTTTCCAGGGAGGTGTGATAAAAAGCTTGATACATATTTGTTTAGCAGTTATGTTTGGGGACACTGAGAATTTTCCCTTGTATTCATCATTAGCTAGGTCACTCAAGCATAAGTATTTTTGTGTATTAAGGATTAGGCTCTTCAACTGAAATCTGAGATTTTTTCTCTCACATGTTACGAATGGTTCAGCAAATGCAGTAATAATTTTTTGCCATTGTTATTACAGAGAATATAAAATTTTCATGACCAGAAATTAATTACAGTTCATTTGAATCCTGGCAACAGACACTTGATTAAATCTTTCTCCCATTTCACCCTCCCCTTGCCAAAAAGACTAGATACAAAATCCAAAATTAGCTTGATGCTAATGTTAGGCTTTAATATATATTAATATATTTGAAGCCACTTAGAAAAAAGTAAATATGATGAGTTAAAACACAAAACAAAAATGAAACAGAAAAAGAAAAGCAAACAGCAAATGTAGGCATAAAAGAACCACAGTCCTTTTCCTTTTTCTTTGTTACTCTCAATTTCCTTGCTGTCATAAAAGGATTGTTTATGCCCTGTTTGACTCTCACCTTCAAGAGGCTTTAATAAAATAACATCAATGAGTGTGACATCAAACCTTACTTATTTTTGTACCAGGGGACTAGAAAGCAGTTTCCCTCAACTGTACTGTTATGTTTTCAATGGAAAATTTTACATTTTGCCCACCTTTTACATCCTTATTTTGGCAATACATTTCCCTCCCACTTTTTTGATATCTTCAGTAGTGTAAGAGCACTCAGTATTTTCTTCAAAAGCCAGCAGACACAAATTTGATTACAAGAACAGTAAAAGTGAGCACTATGTCTAGAAAACACCTGGAGCTTGCCTTTTGCCGTTCCCAGCTGCAATCCTGGATCTGTTCACTGCTGTCTGCTTTCCAGCTCTTTGACATGTCTAGGGAATTGGACTTGTCAGATTTGTCTGAATCAAGCCTCTCCCACACTAGTCTCATCCCCTGGGCCTTGTAGGTTTCTCTGAAAAGGATCTGTTCTCTTTGCACTCTGCAAGCTGAGCAGCCCACATCCCTACTGAGATGCGCGACTAGAAAATCCCCACTGACATCATCAAAAGCAGATGACTCTTATGTCTGTCTAGGGATGGGTAAGCTCATCTAGTTAGAATAGGACTGTATTAAACTGCAAGGCACTTGGGGCTTATCTAAAAGTGACTGTGATCCTGAGGGCTTCCTTTTTGCTGTGTATAGTCATTTAGACCCATACAAAGAGATTCCAAAATATGATCTTTCTGATCTGATACTTTTTGCAAACTCTAGAGACATGATACATGTGATGTTGGAAGTGAACTCAAAACTTCACTTCTTTCGCAGTTTCCCAAGCTCTGACTACAGTGATAAGAGTGCAGTTAACTAGTAAAACTACTAAAAGGCCCAGATTTTTTCCCCAGTTGCGTGTAACTTTATTCATCTTGCTCTCATTCAGGTGCTGACAAACCAAAAGTCACTAACTGCGGTTGAGAGTGAAGGTAGAACTGGCTATTGGCAATGGCTTATCAGAACATGACAAAGAGCCATTTCCTAATTCCCTTGAGATTCCTTCCTGCTATTTCATTGGGGCGGTTATTCACAGATTTTTGGTAATAACCTGCATAACTTTTGAAATCTAATTATGAATTTTAAAACGGAGCAGCAAAAGTTACTACATCGGGAACCAGAATCATTGAATCATAATTGCAGAGAAACCAGATAGCCTTTGCACAAGCAATGTGGAGTCCAGTCAGTGGAGTCACTGTAAACATTTTATCTTACAAAGATAAGAGAAGTACAGCTTCATGCTGCATAACAATTCAAATTTCCAGACTTATACAGAGGGAAACCAGATGGACCAAAAATATTTCCTGAGCTAAAATAGATGAACATAAAAGAAAAAGTATTAAAAAAGGAGTGTGGCTGTATGTAAAAAGAAATTGGAAGTGTAAGTTTCTGATATTCCAATGCAAAAATAACTTTTAAATCAAGCAAATACATGATTACATGCACAAGACTTCATATAGTGAGCTGAAAAGTTCAGAGTCTTATATTTATGGTTTTGGTAAACTAGAAATGTTTTCCTGATACTGACCTGTGATTGTCAGAGTTCATCCCAAATCAGGTCAGTCTTTTCTGAAACACCAGATGGTATCAATTATGTAGCTACAAAATTTTGATACAACCTTTACAATGTATTGCTAATTCCCTCTTGTAAAAAAGTCTGAGATTTTGTGATGTGTAATTTCACTGCTTTAAGCAAGTTGGTTAAAAATTCTGTGAGCTGAAAAGAATAATTTCATAATCCTATTAAATACTTCTTATGTTTGTTTGTTTTTTTAGTGGCAGCAAATCTTCTACAGAGATTTTTCCCAGTCAATTTTGACCTTTGAACTGCTCTGCACATTTATTATTGTGTAAACAAAAGGCTAGACAAAGTGGAAGACAGTCTTACGCTACTTGTTCAAAAATCTGCACATCTCTTTTTGAACCTGCATAATGCACCACAGATGAGACATAATGAAGCACAGTATTCTGCTACTGTATGCCTTAGTTGGTAGATCTGTCTTGGGACTTCATTAGTATGTAACTCTTATGCAGTCAGTAAACGTACACCTCAGATTGTTATAACTCTGAAAAACTAGGTAAGAACTGAATATTGTTCTTTCTTTTCTCATACTTGTTGGTGAGAACAGAGATAAATTCAAATTGGTCCTTGTCAATAGGATTAAAAAAATCTAAAAACAGTTTCCTATGAGATGCATACACATAAGGTAACTAATATGATGTGACTTACACCCACTCAGTGACAATTTTCATAACCCTCACTAGACAAAACTGCATGGAGAAGAAGAATAAGTTACTATATCATTAGGAGAAATTACCATATGTGCTCATGACTAGAATAAGTTACCCCTTCCCAGTCCCTCCCCCAAATTTTAAAAATAGGAGAAACACAAACCATGAACTTGAAGAATAGCATAATAAACTAACAGAGTGAGAATTAGAGAGTGAGTGATTCAGGTCAGAAGACGCGTCTGGAAATCTCAAATCCAACCTTTCCTCTCCTCTGTTCCCAAACTCAAAGGGCAACTTCAATCACATAACCAGACTTTGCCCAGTCATTTGAGTGTGTCTAAGAATGCTGAATCTCTGTGCAACTGTTCCTGTGTTAGAGGCCTTGATGGTGATCTTATTTTTTTTTAATATTTACAGAATTTCCTTTTTTTTTGATACTTGGTGAACTTGACTTTTTTCATCCTTTCTCTGTGCATATGCAAGTTGCCTCATCTCCTCTACAGCCTTCCTTTAAGCGACTGTAGAGAACACTATGTCCACCTTCATTCTTTTATTGTTCAGGTTTAGCTAAATAAGTGGACTTTAGCTTCTGCACTGTGCCTTCCATCCCCCAACTCCCTTGTGGTATGCGGGGAACTCACTTCAGTAAGTACAATCTGTCTTGCATTGGGAAACCCAAAACTAGACTACAAATATGGCTAGCAGAATACCTGTTTCAGAAAACAAATATTCTGATTCTGAATACTTTCCTTCAGTAACTGAATCCAATCCTTTTGATGTTGTTAGCTACATCCTGTTACCACCAAAAACTTTCTATTTTGTTTGTGAAGAATCTTAGCCTTTGTCCATCCACGTTAGTCTAGACTGCAGACTTGAGTGTCACACAAATCTTCACAGATGCAGTTCAAGGAGGATCTCAAAATTTCAAATATTTAAAGAAATGCTTAGTCTGTGCCAGAAATTGGATTGGAAAGAGAGTCCTGTTACCATTACCATATCCTTTTGCTTTTTCTTCTTGAGAAAGCTCATATATAGAAAACCCAAAGTGAACCTCACATTACTCTGTCACTTGAATGTATCAGTGTTGGACCTATTTCTGGTTTATACTCCTAAATACAGTCTTTGTAGTCAGATGTTTTATTTTCTTTCCATTCAGCTTCTTTGTCCAATAATTTTTCAATTTTGGTCTTAAAAGCTAACTATGGCAGGGAGGTGCAGAAAGAAACCACATCAATAAACCTAATTTCAGCCTCCTTTTTACAAGAAACAGTAGTCTCCTTACACTCCACTGCTTTTACAGCCCTTACTCAGAGAACTGAGATTTCAGACTGTGTGATTTATAATTGGAAAGCAGAAACTATAACATTCACCTGCTGTTCATATCCACAAATGAAATGATACAAGGCAGTTTCATCACTCAACATAATAATTGGCATATACCAGCTCTTGTATGCAGTATTCAGATCCCTAGGGTCCACTAACAAGTTGTTGTAGCTACATGCAGATGTAGTGGAGAAAAAGCAGAAAAACAGCACAACATTTTTCATATCACAGTTGTTCTGATTAATTCATGTGGTGGAATTGGGTTTCAACTTTATCTTATAGATGGTACTGTAAAGTGAAGCTGGCCCTACTGATATCAAGGTCTCAAACTAGCCTGCAAATGATACTAGAGAAGAAAGAACTAGAGAGAAGCAACAACATTTTCAAAAGAGAAAGAACAAAATTATTTCAGATAATTTCAGAAACATCTACTTTTCTGGAATATAAATTGCAGTATTGAAATTTAGTATTTCACTGTACAAAGATCCAAGCTTCTTTCCCTGTTTTTAACTTACTAAAGTTTTAAGATAATTCAAAATTAAGTCATTGTCAATTCAATGGAACACTTCAGCATGTATATGACTTGAAGCAGCACTAAAGTTCATTCATACTAGGAATGGTCCATTCAGTTCATTTATTATTCCCCGTGCAAAAAAAATTACCTAAACACTAAGGAAACAAAACTTCAAGATCATAGCTCCTGTCACTCAAAATGTTGAAAATTCTCATAAAATTTCACGGACTATGCTGTATTTCAGTGACTTATTGCTCTTTGATAGGGTTTGTGAATGCCATAAAATAGTGGGTGCAGAAAATAAGGTGCAGAAAAAGAAATACTTAGTCCCTTCTGAGATTTTCTTTTCTCCCAGTGCTACTGAAAAATACAGGAATAAAATAACCACATTTCAAAAAATGCCGAAATAGGAAAGAGTGGACATTTTTCTGAATAATGAGATCCCTGGGTGGACTGTTAAAAAAAAAAGAAAAACAGGAAAATGTGATGGTACAGGCAAGAGATATCCATATTTCATCTCTTAAGATGGATGGGAGATGATGTGACTTGATTCCTCATTACCATCCATAAAGCCCTTAAGTACACAGTTGTTTCTGGGCAGGTGGGAATTTTTATGGAATTATCTGTGACTACTCAGATATTAAATATGTGAGTAATCTGCTGGTTTGAAAACTGATAGCAATATATGTGAATTTCTCACAGTCGTGTGTGCAAACATCGGTTAGCATACTTCCTCCTCTCAAAGTTCTACAGGAGGAAACTTTTGCCATTGGTCTTCAATTCTGTCAAATGGGAAGGAAATAATTTTCTGTTCCAGGATTTCTGTCATGAAAGATAAAATACAAAGACTTCCTGCATATCAAATAACCATTTCTAAATAGTGTAATTTGTAAATGCTTGTAGCAAAAATGCAAGCAGAAAAGATAAACATAGCTGTGATTCATATAAAAGTAAATAATCACACTTTGGGAAAAAAACACCAATAATATTAAATGGTGAGTTTCTAAGGAAACCTCCTCTAGACCAAAATGCTTTCGAGTTTATTTATAGTATAATGATAGGAGGAACACGCAAATAGGTAAATTCATAGATGAAGAGCAAATTAAACGGAGCAAGTACTGTGTTATGAAACAAATCTGTTACGTGTAAATGTATATTCACTCTTGTAAGTCTGTGTAATGGTGTCTGTTAAAAATGTCAACATTTTTGTAAATTAATGGCATCTTCCCTTATGTCTGGATATTTCTTTTGGTAAATGCAGGAAATTGCTGTCATTTCTAATATCAATCTGTAGTAAGACTGGATAAATGTTGACCTTTTTTAGTCAACCAGTAAACATAAGAAAAACATGAGAGTGGACAAAATGATGAAATTCCCTTTGCTGGATGGAAATGTTAGCAGCTGGTTTTATTTTTTGTGTATCTAAACTTAGTCTTGCATAGTGACTTGTTTTTGTAAAGCAAAAAATTTCTCTTGACCTTTCAAACCACTGTGACAAATGCACTTTATAATCAGATGTGGATCAGTAATACAACAGGAGAGTGACAGCCATTTACAAATCTCTTATTCTTTAGCACTTAACATGTTAGTTATTAAGTAAAACTAGTCTGAAACCCATACTTTTAAAGGCAGATGAATAATCAGCTGCTTCAGTTTAACAGGAAAAAACACTAATAGCAATAACAAGGATCAGTCTTTTAAACAAATTAGATATGTCTTGGGTGACAAATAATGTTCTTTTTTTGTCTTTGTCTTTCAGTCTATAATAGTATATTATGTTCTAAATATCTATTTTAGAGGTCATGAAAATATTTTTTCTTTAGAGGTTGGCATTTGCAATCTTTATCACTATTTATAACCCAGCTTGATGATGCTCATAATGCTGAATGGTTTTACACAGATTACTCTGACTAACCCTACCTACACTGGGACCTGATCAGCTTAAGCTCTGCAAGACTCTAGACAAGAACTGGATTGCTTAAACCATCTAATGCTTCAGGTATCTAAAAGTACTAGATATCATCTCATCTGTTCAAAACTACTCATGATACCTAATTTAATTGGCTTTAATACACTCAGAGAAACCCTAATCAGTGATGGTAGTAGCCCATCTCTTATGTGGAGCTTCAGTCTTTAGCCTGGCTGTCAATATTGAGAGAGATACACCTGAGCTGACCGTGCTCATCCTAAGTATCAGAAAGTTTTGATGCCTTTGGGTAACTACTGTCTATAAACTCCATATTTAGTCAAATAAAGTCCAAGCCTAACTTTTTGGGTTGGATGATCCTGTAAAGTAACACCATACCATCCCTGCAGCTGGGAGAATTGAGGCATTCTGCTTAAAGATCACTTTTTCTTCTGCCAGATTTTTAGATATCCCACCCAAGCCCAAATGCTTAATTCTAATATTTCATGTCTTAAGGTACCTAAATTGATCATAAGACATCTAGGTCTCTCTATTATCCTTTATCTCAGGATGACAATAACTATTGTGTCCAATGGATGGAGAGGGCTCTGAATTACTGGATTTCAGGAGTTATTTCCAAAGCTGTGATAACAAGGAATGTACAAACAACAATTATATACTATGACCTCCAGAGAAAGTCTCATTGAATGAGCTTCCCTTGTGTACTACAGCAGAGTTGCTGTGTGATTCTTTGCATGAAGCTGATTTCTTGCTTTCTTTTCTTTTGCTGAGTGAAATCATTCTTTTTTAATCTCACCCCTAAAAAGATATCTTTACAACGACACCTTCAACAAAGACTGCAGAAAACATGAAGAAGAACTGTTGGATTAAATCCACTCTTTTTCTCTGGTATGACTGCAATTACAGACTCCCAAAGTGGGGTCTGACCAAGGATAAAACTTGTCTGTATGAGTAGCAATCTAAGCAAGTGACACAATCATGGCAAACAAAAGATGTTGCAGTTTTCATGTCCATATTCTGGTTACCATAGGTTCAAGGTCACCCAGTTATCTTCTAGGTTACCCACCCAGTTATCTATCTAAGTTACCCACTATCTTCTGTTTTTATTCAGCCCTGGATAAATGTATGTTTTGGAAGCAAGACAATTTTCCAGTGTTTCCTGCCTAGGCAACAATAGAGATGATCCCTGAATATCCAGAGCCACACATTTACTGCTAGATATCTACTGTCACGAATTTTGTGTGTTGCTTGCCATCTCATCATCCCCTGAAAAGCATTACAGCAGAATTCTGTGTTTTCCAGAACATCAGCCATCTATCCCCAACATCCTTTCTTAGCAACTTGAAAGAAGTTGGGGTTTATTCTAAGTTGGGAGAACAAATACTAAAAGGCAAGAGGCTTTCTTTCCTGTTATATATCTTTTTTTAATGGAATAAGTCATAACTATAATTTATTTCACAGAGCGAGGAGATAAAGTAACCTTCTGTACAAAAGCACCACAAAAGCTTCACAATCTCAGTTGCCAAATACTTTTCAAGGGCTGAAGAAATCACAGATTTTCTCTTATAAATGGTCTCAGCTACTGATATAGTGCTTGTTCCCACTCTTATTAAAAACATTGGAAGCTCTATAGACCTGAGTGCTGCAACTGCATTTTGCCCAGTAGCTGTACAGCCTAGAATATGCAAATAGATAAAGAATTTGAAAAACTAATTTTTATTTTTCTTAATTTTTAAAATTTTATTGTCTGACTTCAGCTTTTTTAACATGCAGATCAAGATTTTCAACACTAACATCTAACAAAAACCTGACATGTTTCCAATTTCCCCACAATTTTCAATTGCTGTCTCCCTAAAAGCTTTGGTCCTGCTCTCTGGTGCATAAGGCCACAGAGATCTTTGTCCCTTCAAAGGCTGAGCATATAGAGCTAAAGTTGTTCCTAGTGTTGAGTCAGTGATTTCAGTAGAGTTGCTTCAAGAACACATTTGACCCACCATCTTATAACTCCAGTGTGGTAAAACAGCTTCTATTGTTTCTAATTTCAACATGACTATTGAAAAGTAAATTCAAGATAAGGAACTGTGAATACCAGTGATTTCTTTTGGTTTTTATTCCTAATATATACTAAGCGGTTCTAAGGACATTTGAAAATCCATTTATTTATAATTTGATGATTGGGACCAAACAGCATAACTATTAAAAATCTCCCCACTGCCAAATTATTCTTTACATTTCCATTCTGTTTATTTTTTACTGTAAATGTTTTTGTCACTTCTCCTTATTCAGAAGCACTCCCCCTTTATCGCAGCTTTTAAAAGTACAAAACAAACCAACCACTCAAGCAAAAAATATATCCACAGCAAACTGTAATTTTCCTAATGGCAAGGGCATCTTTCACATCCATCTCTTCAAACTTAATGCTTCTACTTTAAAGGTGGGCTGCAGCTAGTCTTTAGACCCTGCCTGGTAGTATTCATTTCCCTATTCAGACAATGAACTCAGAAGGATAAATGGATTTCTGGAATAACATGGATTCCATGGTTTTCCACTTGAAATAGAAGACTTCCATGGGATTTATATAATTACTGGGGTTTCTGTGGTTCTTCTGAAAAAATTTAAATTCACTCTATTTGCTAGGAACTTTAGTTATATACCTGTTGGGAAACTGTGAAGGAAACAGGCTTTACTAGAATGCTTTTCTCCCCATCTGTGCTTCAACCTCTTGTTGCACCTCATAAAGGTGATTGCTTTTCTTTTCCTTCAAAGGTTTTATGTTTGTAGGTTTGCTATGAATCTAAAGGGGTTTTGGCAGCACAACCAGTTACTTTCCTACTCAGCTGGTCATTACTACTGAATTAATTTACTGGTCTGAATCTGCTACTCTCCTTGAAGGAAATGCCATATCCTCATTATATTCTTCCATTATACAAAACATACCGCCATCATTTAGGTCATGTCAGGCTCTAATGACATTTAGTGACATTTCCCGTTACTATTAGAGCTAGTTATCTACTCATGGTCACAGTCTGCTTCTTTATATCTCTAGGGTGGCTTTAATAAGATTCAATGGGGACAATAGCTGTATTAGCACTTCTACCTAAGTCTTATGTGAATGGTACTGAAAATCCCCAGAATTTTTCCACTGTCCTATGTATTTTTTTTGATTCATTTATGCAACATCTACCAGTATAAAATTCTTTGGACCCACTGGGTTACTTCTACCATGAAAAACAAATTTAGCTGTCCTCTGTAATGTAGCCTCCTTAAGAAAAATGTATTAAAAAAAAAAAAAATGCATGTCTTCTAAAATAGTAAAAAACTCCCAGACTTATGGGAATAGCAACAACTTTTAAATTCAATAATGCCGGCCTTTTAGGTCCTGATCTCATGAAGCTATATTTGTCACTAAGTCACATTTGTTTAGACATATTTATTGGCACAAATTTCTCCAACTGGCTTTATTTGTTCAAATTTTTAAAGAGACAATGCTTTTTGAAAGAAATTTGAAAACTTAACAAGCAGGCTTTGAATACCAGTTTTATTTTCATAGGGTTTTTTTGTTGTTGTTGTTTTTTTGTTGTTTTATTTGGTTTTTGTTTGTTTTTTTTTTTTTTTGTCAAACTACACAAATGAAGGATCAGCTAGAAAATCTTGGAATTTATTAAGCATGCTTTTCTCTAGACCTCAGATGCAAAACAGCTGGGCTATATTTGACAAACTGTAACTTAGGATTGCCAGTGCTTTTTCTCCCTCACATTCATTATCTGCCAGCAATGGAAGGCACAATGGGTCCTGATGATAGGGCAGTGGATTTGGTCTCAGGATACATGCTACTATTCCTGGTCTTGCTAATGATCTGTTCTGTGATACTGAGTAAATTTCTCCGCCTCTCTTTGTCCCAATATCTCTTTGTCATGAAGACAGCTACACAAAGCATTTGGAGATCTAAAGACCTTTGAGTTATATGCTATTATCATTTATTATTTATTCTCTGCTTTTCTGTGTGAGTTTTTAAAAGACATTCTCTGTGAACTGATGCACATTTTTCTGCGGCAAGCAATCCACACTTGTCTGAAGACACGGGCTGTGAGCACAACGAGAGACAGGGATTTTTTTTCATCTTGTTTCCATAGAGTTCTTGTACAGATAAGTTTCTTACATAAAAATTATGAGCTGATCAGGTAGCCAAGTGTATGAGTTTTCAACAGGGATATGTAATTTTGCAATTTATTTCTGTGCATTTCTAGTGCATCATTATTCAAGGTAAAATAGGGTGTGCTTGGCTAAGCTGAAGGCTGTTTCAAGTTCATTGACAGCAACTGGTAAAGAACTAACTGGTACATACTGGAACCTATCATGTACCCACACCTGTCTCTCTAAATGCTGTAATGCTGAGGATTTTCTCTACCAGAAACAGGCTGCAATGAGTCTTTGAAAAAAACCCAAGAAATTAGAAAAGAAAAACAAACTAAAACTTTTTCCTTTTTTCCAGTGTTATTCCATACTAGATTTTAGATTTTGTTTGCCAGCCCCAGCTGTTGTTTTTATTAGCTTTCCTCAAAAGCTGGCAATAATATCATGAGGCTCTGTCAGAGCTTTTTTCTTTGACTCTTAACGCCCACACAGCTGTAGCAAATGTGATGGGCTCTAGTTGCATGACAGTTTAGTTAGCAACAGAAACAGTTCAAAACTTGGAGGCGTACCAGGAAAAATTTTCACCTCCATTCTGGTCCCTTTACTGTTTTAGATTATTTTAAAGTAGTACCTGGACTAAAGTATGTGCCTCTAAACAGTCTTGTGCTGGCTGTGCTCGTGCTCCATCCCCCAGATCAGCAGGCTGGCACAATGTAAAGCACAGCAAGCTGTGCATATTAGCTTAGCTTTGGCATAATACAGATTTGCCCTGGTTTGGAAGGTGAGCTTGATTTATGGTCAGCATGAGCTTACATCTGTCTTCAAATGAGCTGCAAATGTTCCCCAGCCAGGCCCAGGTTTCCCCTGCAAATGGCTGCAGACAGCCTTGCTGGTAAGGGTCCTGGTGAAGGCAGTTACCAAGGATGGAGCAGGCAAAGGGTAAGGGACCAGCCTGCCACAACCCCAGCACTGAGAAATTGTATCAAGTGCATCTGCTTGCAGTCTGTCAAACAGAGCAGCTCCAAATCAGGGGGGCAGAGGAGAAGCTTAACACAGAAATCACTTTGGCAGAGCTCTTACTCCTATTAGAATTCACCCTGCTGTACTTCATCTTTCTTCCTTGGGAAAACCACTGCTAGCAGCAACAGGTCATTCAGTTCACAGGCATGCTGCAGTTTTGCTTTCTTTCCTGCAATTATTATTTCTAGTGTCAGCTGTCATTTAATTCTAGTCATTCTGTTTGATTGTGCTGAAATCCATCATTAAGATCTTTAAAGTTCCAAGCATTTTCTTTATCCCAATCTCCCAAAAAATTAAAAAGCAGCAAAGAAAATCAAAAATGTCATTGCTCTTTCATAATAGCTCCATCTCTAGCATTTCCTGAAAGTTTTTTCTTGTAATTTAAGAGAGAATATTAAAAAAAAGGGAAAGATTGGATGGGAAAAGGCTTGTAAGAGAACATAATGATTATACAAGTAGAAAGTAGATCAGGTATACAAAGAAATGATGTTACCAGAAAAATTGATTGCTTGTTCTGTAATAGAGACAAAATTATAGAAGTAATGGGTAAGAGAAAATAGCAAGTAGTAAATGTGGCATACTGCAGAAAGCATTTAATATCACTAGCAAAAGACAAGAGTATGAATGAACCTACAAGGCCAGGTACTGGTAGTTACTATTCATTGTATAGTGCTAATATATCAGGGGTTTCATGGTCAATAGTTCTCATTAAAAAAAAAAAAAAACCAAAAAAAACCCCAAAAAAATACCTGAGGTAAAGAATGAGTCCTATGGTACCAAATCCTGCCCTATGGACAGTGAAAGCACATCCACAGTCCCAAATATTATGATGAAATCTACCTAACAGGAAGATAACTAAGGGGGCGAAGAGGGGAAAACAAACCAAATCAGACAACCCAGGTGACAGCATTCATATGTTACAGTATTTTTATCTAATCCTCCAGCTGTGACATAAAGTCACACATGCAGACAGCAGGTATCTGATTAGCTGCTTCTGCTTTACTGCTATTGTGTCATACCGACTAAGACAGAACAAAGCAACTCACAATTAACTTTACAGCAATAGCTTCTTGGTCCTAGTGTGAGGTCCTGACTCATCATGGGCTTTTTTCCTGCAGTTTCTGCTGTTCATATGTGTAATTAATAAACATAATGTTGATGCACTTAGTTGCTATAGAAACCATTATTTCTTTAGTCTCCCGTGAGGATTCTGAGCAAATCTGCAGTGGGTTTGACCCAACTCTGTCACCTTCTCATAGTCTTGAATGAAACAAGTTATGACTCCTGGGAGTAATATTTGAATTTCTGTCTATGATTAAAATTCTATAAATTTACATAGCAATTTGTCCCCATAGACTGTTATGAAATGTATCCTCAAGACCTTATAAATTATATCACCCAGAGGAATTGTATTAGGCTTTTTTTCACTATATGAAAACAATCAGTGTTGGTGACTTAAATATGGTTTACTTAAACTTACTGTTAATTTGAAAATACTATAAAATGCAAACAATTTTTAGAATAAATAAGCTAAGAACAAATTATGAGGACAAGTCAAGGTTGAATACAACTTATCTTCCCTGAAATGCAGAATACAAAAATCTCAACAATAATGAAATTATTTTATTCTTGGAGCACCCTCCTTTGCAGTGAATTTTAGGAACATCTGGTCAACACCAATATTGCAGCATTAAAATTTTTTACAATTCATGATATTTTAAAAGTATATGTGGTACACAAATGCATATGTCAAAATCTGTACCATTCATAAACATAATGCAACATGGTAGGGGTGGTAGACAGAAAAACTGGTGGCTGTGAGAGTGACAGGGGAAGGCAGTTTAATGTATAAACCATCCCCACAAACTAGAACACAGGTGTGTCTCATTTCAAATTAGTGTCCCAACCTGCAGGATAGAGAGGTTTGCTCATACCCAATAAATATTTAAATGCACTGATAAAACTTTAATGGGCAGGAACTAGAGCGTCTACCAGACCAATCTAATGCTCACAGGGCCTAAATGAGTAAATAGTCCCAAGATCTGTGTTAGAGTACCAAAATACTGAACTACTGAAATACAGGAAGGAGAGTCAATTGGAAACTCTCCAATCAAGGAAAGGATTCCTCCTTGCACTGTTGCCATGCTCTGAAAGAAAGTATAACACTGAATTATTCTGCAGCGTCTGATCACAGACAAGATCTCTTTGTCACTATCTCTTGTGAAAGATATGTGACAAAATCACAATTTCTGCATTTAGTTGAGATTTACATATGAGATAATCACAGAACTGTTGAGTATGATAACAACAAAACACCCAAAGGCTCCTCCAGAGTTAGTACTAGTTGAGAAAAAGGCTGTACAGAGATGCCTGCTTCAGCTTGCATCCTGCCTCATGCCCTCGTACATCTAAAGCTGGATTTCTGAGGAGAATCCATGTCTGCCCCCATGTTTTGAAAGCAGAAATTATTACATTTAGTGAAGAATAAGTACTGGTGTATGTATGTGTAGTCCATTATATTATAGGCATGTAAATGTATTTAGGAGTGGTCATGGTTCTTTAAGCAAAAAAACTGATGGATAATGTCCTTTTGGACAGCATTAACACGCATTAATAAAAGGAGTCATAAAAATAAAAAAGGAAAATGCCATCTTTCCAAAAGCTTTATCCTTTTTTCATTCCTCTGTTTTTTCTCTGAAATGACATCTTGACAGGGGAGACTATTTGGGTATTGCTCTTAATGGGCTCTCAAATATGCTGTTATTAGGAAATGTAATGAAGTTCCTCCCCTGTGTTCAATTCACTTCTATTTGTTTATTTTAGGGATGCAGAAAGGGCTGAAATTTTTGCCCCTGTGAACTTTATGGAATAATGGATCATTTCCTCTAATTGTTTTCTCTTTTTCTGTTGTTTACAAAAGGAGGACAACTTAGGAGACTTTCTGTAAAGGCCCAGGGATGTCATTATGTCTATTGCTATTCATAATTGGATATCTCCATGTAATTTAAAACTATTAGTGATTAAAAATAAGAGAAAAAGTAAACAAAACACTCTTATGAGATGGTAGGGATGTTTTCATCTCTTCAGAGAAGAGCTGATATTTTTGGATGAAAATATCCATTGTGTTTCTTTTGTGTATTGAATAACATGAGTGAGGGAAAAGGAAAAATAGGGGAAGAGGTCAAGGCATGATCAATTTATACAGGAATAGACAATATTTTAGAGACTCAGTAAACATCCCCAAATACAGAACTTTACATCTTTATCCTTTATAAAAGCTTTGTTTACTAATCATATGACCTGATACTATGGATATTCTCATTTAGTTTAGATGCTTTCATTACTCTTTTGCATATAATTTAACAACAAGTGAAGTAAATTGTGTGCACCCATGATCTATTGTAAAATAGCACAAAGAACCTTCCTAAGATTATCTTTGTCAGCAGAGGGGAAGAGATCTGAAATAAGGATGGTGTCATTAAGATCCGATTATTAAAATTATTAGAGAGATTCCTGTTTCTAATTCAAGGTGCAAATGAGACCGTATGCTGAAGTCAATAGTACAGATTTTATTTAACATTAAATGAGGAAGACAGAGAGAGAGTGAGAGAGAGATGGAGAAAGGGGCTGGGTGGGGGGAGAAGAAAGAAAGAGAGTGAAAGAGATACAGATTAAGTAGAAAAAAGATATCACCACTCCATAGATTCTCATGACATCCCAATGAGCCTCTCCTTCTGGTCTTCCAGTGGTTGCAGACTACCCATGAAATGGGGTGGGATGGGGAGTCCACAAGACTCCTCTTTCATTGGGTTTCTGTTGTACAGAGTCTAGGTGGAAATGTCCCCAGTAGCACAGGATGATGTCTTATCATGCCTTTTATCAGCCATTTCCCTTATCTGAAATACCAGTTTGTCTCCTCAGGTAGGCACAGCCCTCTGCAGCTGGGAGGCCATTGCGTGCACCACTAGCAAAGCACCCAGCCAGTTGCTTGAGCCACTAGCACCAGTCTCCCAAAGCACCTGGGGTTTCCTGCAGTGGTCAAGGTTAGCAGTTCCATCTCTTACACTTGCGGGTACTTTCTTCTCTTTAGCCTGGGATAGCTGAACAACAGAACCACCTTTTCTTACCTCAGGGTCCTTTTGAGGTCCAGATCAATAGGCATACACGGAGGGGGGGGGTGGGCTTCAATAGATGAGCAGCTGTTTCTTTGCAGTTTGCTACAGTAGACAGAGGTCTTTTGGTGATCTTAAAATGTTTAAGCCATTAACTATTTCAGTCTCTGACAGGTGTTCATATATTGCAATGGCCAGCTAGAATGTGTATGTCATTTACATACATTGTGAAAAGAGTTGCTGATTTCAGCAAAAATGACACTTGGATTTGCTCTCTATGTGCCTTTAAGAAACTTGGAGAGTTCTTTACACCTTTCCTTTGGAGGAATAATACAGTCTTTCAGATCTATATATTTTTTCCCCACTTGAGGTTCTTAAGACATTCAGTTACTAAATATTAAAGCAATTTGATGAACTGAACATAAAAGAAGGAGTAATGAACAGAAATTTTATCATGCATTCTCAAAGATTTTTTGATCTGTATCTAGGAACATGGGGAACTAACACTGTACACAAACAATGCTTTTATCCCTTTAATCATGGGATGATGCATGGCTTATTTCCTCATATATCTAAAATAGCATATTTTATACTTAACTCCTGTACTCACTGCAGTGTAACTGTGCTGACAGAACATATACTGAAATTTCCCCATGCCCTCCTGCAGTTTTCTCTCTACAAAGGCAAAATTATACTATCCATACTTTTTAAAAAAATCATTTAAAATCACATGAAAGTGTGTGTTGACAGGTCTGTGACTACAGCATTGTTCAACTCTCTGGGAATGAGATCCCACATCAGTTATAGTTTGCTTACTATTGAGCAGCATTAATAGAATTATTCTTTAGAGACATTTGAATAGGTCTTGAAGGAAAAGGTGCAAATCCCTAACTCTTTTAAGGATTCAGAGATAAATTTTTTAAATCTATCAGGTGACAGTTTTAATAGACAATTCCCTCCCAAGAATTTCATGCATAGTATGTTTCATGCATAGTAAGTACACAGTGACTTTAGGGGAAAGTCTGTGACCAGATAAATTCAAGTGAATAGAAAAAGAGAAAACAAGGTTCCAAATTTAGGCAGGAATACAATTATAGAAAGTCCTTAAAATCAAGCTGGAAGGCTTCTAATTCCTATACAAACTAGGGGAGTAGATGAAATTATTTAAATTAGGGCATGATGTAATGTATGTAAATATGAGTAGATGAGACCTGACAGGATGATTACTCAGTAAAACAAATCATGATTTCCTCCAGCAAAGCAAATTATGAATCCAAACTCAATACCTATGAGACACAGTTATTTGTGAAAGAACATAAAGAAATTTTGTCTTTTACTAACAAGTATATGAAGTTATGGCACTTCTGTCTTTATAAAGTTCTTTCTAAGAAAACATTCTTTTTTAATGCTGCAATGAGACATGCCCCATTTCACATGTTCACATAAGCTCGAAGAATAAATAATGCAGAAACAAGCCAGTAATTAAGTGAAGGGGAAAGAAAAGGCAAAGAAAAATCGTAAAGATTTCAGCAGGATACCGAATGAAAGTGTTTGGGGTCAGGCCTCTCCCAGTATGGGACCCTGAGTCATCGATCTGTTTTACTCTGTGAGGCACTTTGGTGTTGTCTCTGCTTGGACTTAATGAAGGAGTTGAACAGTGTGATCAAGTGCAAGATAAGAAGATTAACACATAAACGGAAACCAAATATATTTTTTCTTTATTTTGACTGTCAGCTAGATGAATTTTTATCTTGCATTGTGGAGTAATTAATAAAATTAAACTACAAAAATATTTTTCTTTTTTTTGTTAGCTTATTAATTTTTCAAATAAATGAGGCTAAGAAATAGGTCAAGGTATATTTAACTGTGTAATACTGAGGACAAACCAGGAATCCAGCCATACCATTTGCCATTGATTTTAGGGTCCTGACACAAATCACAGACCCTCTAGGACCCTAAGTGGAGAGAAATCTTATCCACATTGCAGTCTTGAGGTGAAGTCTCTTGTTCTTTTATTTTCTTTCCTCCAACTTTCTCCTTCTTCCTCTTTTCCTTCTTTTCCTTATCTGTTTCGTTTTGGAATTCTTTCCTAAAATACAAATTCTGTCTTTAAATTTTATCATTAACAAAAAAAAAAAATTGTACCCAAATCTCTTGCTTTTCACCCCATTTTAAGTTGAATGACAGTTTACCCAAACTATGTCTTTTTCTATCACACCAAATATGTTAAAACAAATTAACGTCCACATAGGCTAAAATATTGAATTTCATCATCTGAAGAAGAAAAACACTTGAAAAGAAAATTTTAAAAAGTAATTTGATGGTAAGAATTCCTAGGTAGTTATCTGTGAAAATATTCAAGGTAAAAAGACATTTTAAAGACAGTTTTCTGTTTTTTAAAATACTTCTTGGATGTGCTTTTTCAGAGTATCATGAAATGTGTTAACTTTGGTGCCCTGAGAAAAATGACTTAAGACATGCCACCTTAAGAAAATTAAATCTGGTGAATGTGTTATGTGATGGTACTCAGCTAAAAATCTTTCAATTTATTATAGTTTTAATTTCTCATCTATACTTCATCATTGGTCAATAAAGCAGGTAAATGGTCTTCAGATACATTTTCTTATTGACAAAACTATTTCTGTTATATAAGAGTCTGGCTTTCTCAGGAATTATTTGGGTTTATGTGCATACAACTTTAATTTTCCTGGAAATTACTGTTGCTTCCACAACTTTTCTTTGATTTTTTTTAAACACTAGTTATGACAAGTCTTTCATTAGCTAGAAAGAAAGCCAATCCATTTTATATTGCTATTATGCATTTTTTTCCATTGAATACATATTTCCATATAATTCAATGATACATCAGTCATTGGAGAGGTTATAACAATGCAAATCAAATACATATCTTGCAGCATCTGTGTTTATAGTTGTAATATTGAATTCTTTAATACCTGGTTTCCATTCAGACATGTTTATATACCTGTTATTTTGCTGCAGTCATTTTCCTTATGAAAGTTAATAGAGCTCAGGAAAACTGCCAAGAATTACCTCTAAGTTTCATGGTCACCTTCCTGTGTGGTGTAACTGGAATGGCTCAAAGCCTGTGGGACAATACAAACAATTTTGCTAATATTCTTGGCTGTTTACCAAAACAGAACATTTCATTTGTATACAGAGAATTTTCCCAATAACAAATTCTTTTCAGCCATGGCTTTTCATGAACACCACAAAGAGAAATTAAATTGAATATGTCTATTTCCTCTCGAATTTAACTGACTTAAGGCAAATACTCAGTGACCAATATCCAAATTATTGTGACTACTGAACTAGATTTCCGTCTTGTTCAATGTTCATACTGCTCCTGTAAGCTGTGCCCTCATCAACAATCATATTTGTTTGCAGACTTAAGTCTTTGCTAGATAAATAGACAGATGGGGAGAGAGAGAGGGAAATAAGAAGGTCTGAAATGATCTTTTTCAAGGCCTTGGGCTTGTAAACAGTTCTAACATGCAGAATGAAATAGGATGTTTGTTTAAAGTTTGGCTCAATCTGCTCCAAGGCATTCTTCTCATGGATGACATGGTCTGGGACACAGCTCTGCATGAGCAGCACCCTGTCTGCACATATCTGAGGCCAACTCATCAACCTCAACAATGAGTATGTCACATGCAACAAAACTTGTAATTCTCTCTTCTTCTGTTTTTTTCCTCAAAATGACAATGATCTCATGACAGCTGGCCTGAAGGAGATATTATTACCTCATCCTTTGAAATGGTTTATAAGCTGAGGAGACAGAGCTTCATTTCTCCCAGATACATGTACACACATGCAGATATACAAAACATCAGGATTTGTTAATTCATGCTTCTGAATAGAATTGGAACTGAACCTAAAATTTAAGTCCAGCTGCTCAAATTTCAGAAGAGATCTGAGCTACTGAAGGATTGGGTGTTTCAGTATTAGTATCAAGGTGACTTTTTAAGTACTGCAGAAGGATTTCTGCCTGCCTGATGTAAGCACCTCAGTGACTAGATTTTTTTGTTAACACTTGAATTACATATAAAGACATAGCATTAGAGAAACTCTTACTAGACATCTCAAACTTGAGTTTAAGGTGGATGTCTCTGTTAGATTGGATATCATGCATGCCTTTTGTTTTTTACAAGGTCAGGTGAGTGGAAATCAGGAAGCAGACCTGCATAAATGTAATTCATATATGTAGGCAGCTTGTTGCTTAAATGAAATAAATGTTTGAGCAAAAGAATATTATAATCAGTCTACTTCATCTTGTGGGAAAAGTCAAAAGATCCAACTGTTGACTTTTTTGACAGGAAGTCACTGCCTTTTTTTTCTTTAAGACTAAAGACTAAAATATGGTTGTGAAGAAGAACATATTGTTAACACAGATATTTAGACACAGTACTGAGAATGAAAAGCTTTTATAGCATTTGGTCTGATATCTTGTCATTCTGTCACCTGAGAATGACAGCCTGATAGGTTGCAGCAAGAGGCAAGGAAATTTCACTTTGAAAAACATCAGCAGCCTTCGTACATCTGTTAATTAAAGCAATCTGCCAGTGTTCCTCTAAGGCATTCAATGAATCAATGTTAAGCTAATGTGACACATTTTCACTACTTCTGTAATAGAATTGGAAGTAACACATTTATTTATCAGGTGGCACCGATCTACACTTCCCTGTCTGAGGACGGGTTTTGATTGTCACACTATCACCGTCTGGTCTAGGTGTGACATACTGAAGATTTCCAATCTGTTTCAGTGAAGTTATAAAATAGCATGTGGATCCTGTGTTTCTCCTGGAACATTCAAGCAGTATTTGAGCCTTGGATTTGGTTATCAGTATTATTGCTCTATATTTTAACAGAATTGGAAAGCAACAATTGTTCGCAATAGATCTTCAACAAAAAAGATTTCTTTAACCTAATTCAGTCACAATGTAGGGTTTCATACCAATTTCTATTTCAGCTCTAAAGCAGAACTCATGATTCTGACGTTTTATTTTATTCTCAGCCATAACAGCTGGTATAAAAAGTACTACCTTTCCATGACTGATGACAAGGATTTAATTCATGGGACTTACATAAAGTGTCTTTACTCCTGATTGTTAGTCCTCAGAGACGTTTAACCAAGAAAAAATCAAGTTCAGTCTGTTTTTCCCAAAAAATGCAAAGCATTGAATTAAGAAGAAAATTGCTGTAAAATATTAATATAGAATACAGTATATAAACAAAATTTGATATAGACATTACATAAAAGAAACACATAAAGATGACAATAGTTTTATAAATGGAATAAAATGACTGAAGATTGAAGTTGTAAGACACTGAAAAATATTTTGTGAAGGCCCTCAGTGTATGCAATCTCTTCCCTCAGCCAGGGGTTTAACTGCCAAGATCATTAATGGAATGGGATAGCAGTGTAACCTTGGATCAGACTATTGTGAAAATTAGCAAGGTTGTGGCAAAGAGCTGTAACAATTCTTGTGGAGTCCCAGCCCACTGGATTAGGACATGTACTTATTCACAGCCCCTTCCCCTAGCCTGAGCTATGTTGTTGCATTCCTGCTGTTATTTGTACAGCTCCTGATTCTCTTGATCAAGTCAGTTGTGGGGGCTCCTGGATGGCACAGGCCAACGGTGTGTGATTAATGGGGAGAAAAGTGTCTAGCCATCAATTTCACATTTCATTGCAATGCACCTTGCTGCAAAATAAATAAATAAATAGCAAGTACACATAGGATGGTGCTCTAGATTTACAGTTTAAAATTGGTTGATTTTCTTTAATGTCTTGTCTAATATCTGTGCCTACTGTAAGGCATAAATTACAATGAGCACAGATATTAGAAGCAGCAAATTTTTAAAATAGTCAGTATGTCTGGTGCACTGTGAAACAGCCGCTCTTTGAACAGCTCAGCTCCACCAGTGCATTTAAGGTTGCTATTTAAAGGAATACAGTTGGTGGCTTTTCTTGAAATAAAGTGATAAAAAATTCCATGTGAGTAAATCTTCTCCAAAAAGTAGTCAGAAGTCTTTAGAAAAATAACACCTTTAAAAAGTAAAATTAATATTTTTAAGAGATTTTGTCTTTATAAACTTCAAACATCATTTGCTTTCTATTGTTAACAGAAGTGCCAGCACACTTTGGTTATTCTAAAATCTAGAGTAAATACTCTGTAATTAACATAGATTGTTGTGCGTATGTGGCAAAGGATTCTGCACAAAAATGATGTGGCTTTTTTCAAAAAGGCTCATTTTCAAAAATAATGTAAATGTTGACAGAACAAGGGTAAACAAAACAAAGTCAGTTGTTCCAGTACCTTTTCAGAATGACATCATATATTGTAATCTTGGAAGTACATAGACAGTGAATCACACCTAGCACATTGCATATGGTGCTGAGAGATTAAACAGGAAAATAATCCTTACAAGAATGAAATCTCACAATGAAATACTAACATGCCCATGTGATAATATTTTAAAAGTTTTGGTTTAAAACAGGAGCCAAATAATTCAAACTAATGATAAACTTAACAGACTTCATGGTGCTGGTAGTGGCAACTTTACAGAATGACTTCATTTATCACAACGAATAGTGAAATTAATCTTTGGAATACAGCACAGATATCCAACAATCATTCTCGGCATTCAAGTGAGCACATTGTGTGTAAAATTTGTAAACATGTGATTTACTACCCTTGAATCCAATAGGATGACTCTACTCTTTCTTCCTTTTAAACAACATCAGTAAAGAAATTAAAAGGCTCAGAGGGGTAACATCATCTTGTTGAACACTTCATGTGCATTTCCAAATATTTTTAGCATTTCACTTGCACTCAGTAAGGCTGCTGAAACCAGTAGTTTTTCTAAAAGGCTCCTAATGGCATTTAATGAGAACAGTTTCTATGTACTCCTGTATGGAATCTTAATTTGTGTTAGGTAAGTCACAGAGGAACCCCAAAATCTTTATTTAAAAAAGACTTGATTGTCAAATTTTGAGTTCTCTATTTTCAATTTTTGGCTATTTTTGAAAATTAGCCTTATTCTTTATATGGGAAGTATGAAGGGTTTGCATTAAACCATAAATTTTTCAAAAGGGTATGTACTGAATCCATTTCAACTGGGAAATCTGTTGCAGTGTTGGATGAACTACCTGAGCAGTCACAATTAGTGCAAAGTCTCAGGTCTATGATGTAGTTGTTGAATTATTTCCCTAATTTGAACAATCACTGTAATGCACTATTGAATCTTAAACCAGAGATGAAATAGATTTCAGTAATTATTGATTCCATCTCACAAAATTCTAGATTATTTCCAAATACATATTTATAGTGTTCTGTTCAGTGTTGTTGTAAATAAGTTTTATAGCAAGTTTATCAGGTATTTTAAAACTGAAGTGCATCTTGCCAAGCCTTTCTATGATCTAAGAGGTATTCAGACTGTATTTCACATGTAACATTATTAACTGATTGTCAGTACATATATGATTGTTTATATGATGACTGTAAATTTACATATGTTCAGATTCTAAAATGCAATTAAACACCTAATTTCCATCAGTGAAATTAAAAAAAGAAGCCATTTCCATTAAGTTACCTGATATTTTTAGATAGTGTAACATTACATTTAACTTGAAATGAGACCATTGATATGGTAATATTACTGATATGAAAGTGATAGAAGGAAAAATTCTTCCATTTTCAAAATTCAGAATTTTAGAATTAAAATTCTGATGCTTTTTGTGAATTAACTTCTTTTGTACAAGTTGGGAAATAATTTCTTTCTTTCTGGTGTTCTATTTTTGTTCAAGTCTCAACTTCATGTTTGCCAGCATCTGCAGAAGTATTGAGCAGTTTTGCAAAAACTGAGGTCAATCACTGTTGTGAGTGGTTCACATTCAGTAAAGCTAGTGATGTAAAAATATGTTGACTCTTACTTTTTTTAGCATTCAGAACAATAATCTTTTAGTATTTCCTGATTTTGAACTCATGCCTTAAAGGAACTTCCTCTTCAATTGCCATTTGTTTAGAAGAAATATCCCGACACTAGAGGAAGTACTTGAAAAAAGTTATATATAGTATACATATATAGTATATATATATATATAATAACTATATATTTAAGTTCCAGCAGAAATCACACTCTATATCTGAGCCTGAAAAAACGATTTCTATAATTAATTTATACAATGATTCAGATTAATAATTTCAGATATTTTCTCCTTTGAATTGCAAAGGACTGAATAAAAAGAAAAACATTTATATTCTAACTTTTATTGTTCAAAAATTAGTGAGACAAATAACCCCTATGCATTGTTGCTAAGGTAAAATGAAGTTTGTAGAAATAAATTTTGCCTGTTTAAAAGCGAAAATCTATACAAAGCTACATTAATTGGTCACTATAATTCCAGGAAAATAATATAATATATTAAATTTAAAGGAAACACAAACACCTTAAGGTGTCAGAATTTATAAGTAAAGGAGATTGGTTTATCCAATGATGAATAACATCCTGTCTTCCATGTGAACAGATTCTTGAAATACAGTGACCAATTGCATAGATGACAAACCCTATTTTATGGAGTGTGATGGGTTTTTTTTGACATACTGACCTATATTATTTTCTCAAAAGTACTATTTCCTGTGCTGAAAAGGAAATAAAAAGTTTATTGTTCTAACCTTACACGTATATTACTTAGATAAGTAATGGCAAAGGCTTAATAGCTCCTGATCCTTTGGGGAGCTTAATGCTTTATTCCCTCTGGGCTCTCTGTAGCTATTTTCACATGACTATTGTTACAGGAACGTTATCATTTTTTTCCCTCTTTCTTTTTCTACAGAAATTATCATGAACTCTACAAAGGAGTGTGGTCTCCTGAAGACTTTCTGCAAGATAAATCCCTTCATTATTCTCCCAGAGGTCCAGTGACAGTGTGAGTCTCATACCTCTCCTATTCTGTTAGAAACTATGTAGGATTCAGCAAACAGAATCAAGAAGGACTTGTGAAGGAATCCTAACTACAATCACAAAGAGATCTGCTGAAAGAAGTCCATTGCAGGTCTGTTGCAATGGAAAAGTATTAATTCCCCATGACCATCCTGTGACTCAGGGCTTGCTGTCAGACTGCTTGAGAGCTGGCTGACTGTGTAAGAATATCAGGGATCAGCAAAGCCCTAAATATAGAGATTCTTTAAAAACGTGGGCATTCTGAGCCATTTCCTCACTCTCTTTATGGATATACTGATGTCTGAGGGCTTCATACTCACACCATACCTGCACTTGGAACTCATTAAAATGAGACCTGCAAATAACTGAAAATGAGATTACACTTTTTTGGCTCTAATTTAGTCCCTTGGGGCACCTTTTGCTTCTATTTTTGCTCATTATTCCTGCTGCTTACTTGCAATATCGCTACAATAAGTTTGCTAAGTTCATCTTGTTTACTTTCTTTTTTTTTTTCAGCAGGAGCATTACTTTCCCTAACTGAAATACTGAAGATTAAAAAAGAAAATATTCCTAGATATATGTCAACCTTTTGTAGATCTGTAGTCAATATCAATATCAGCAGCATTTCATATTTTTCTTCCCTAATGAGTTCCAGCCATCCTGGTGTCTGATCAAAATGGCAAAAGGCTGGAAATCTTACACTTCTGTATCTTATTTTAGTAGAATCTTTCTACTTTTATTGAATTTTTTTTAAAGCAATAATAAGATAAAATTTTCAAGGCAGCAACTCTAGCAGAATTGACCCAAAATGTTCATGCTGACTCACAAAATGCCAGTTCTTTGAGAAGGTAAAGTAAAAGCCAAAAAGTGGCATTCTTGCTCTGTGGGCCGAAAAAGATTTGTAAATTTAATTTTCAGAAAAAAAAGTTGTCAAAATGTGATCTTCAGATGTTAATACTGTAATATGATTACACTTTTGGTAATATGATAATGTGATAACAAATATGATGGCATATGAGGTATGGGATGCATCATAATAGCATTTAATTATTATCAGAAGTATTGAGTAGCACATTTTCATAGAGTGACTTATTTGTGTAATACAACTTTCACTATCTGCTGTATCAACTCTCCACTTCATATTCACCAATATTTCCTTTAATATTATCACACTAAATAATGTTTATTTTTATAATGTGTAACAAAGAGAAAGATTTTAGAGTACTAACCACCTACAGAGGCAAAGTGATTAAGTGATATGTTTTACTTTCTAGTCTGTATTTGAGAGAAAAAAATTGAGAATGCAGCAAAGTGCTTTTTAGTTTTATGCACTGAAGTGCCATGCAAAACTGTACTGCTTTATATCTTCATGATTTAGAGTATTATGCCTACATAAATTCATAGAAGAAAAGACACGAAGCAAGCAGTTTATTTTAGTATACTGGGAGAAGGGTGCTTTCATGTTTATATTTTTAATTTATGGCTATCAGATGGGCAATTTTCCTAGCAAAATGTTGAAGGTCATTTTCTTCTTCCTCTTTATTTTTACTTCAGTTTAGAATGTAATCTTTATTTGTGTCTTTATTTTTTTTTTAGTCAGGCCAGTTGACCTTATTACACACTTGTTGAATCAGGTTGCTGAGTAAATGACATCATGCAGGACAAAAATTAACAATAGTAATATCCCATCAAAGGGCTGATATTTGCACTTAAAGTCTTTTGAAACACAAATCTGTATTATTAACTCTAAGTCAGCAGTCTTAAATCCAGTCTGAATTCCCTCTTTAATTACCTGCATAAATGCATTTGAGTCTTTTTGAGATATGAACATTCGTTTTCAAATCACAGAGATTTTTTTCTTATAGTCCTCAGGCAATCTGGCCTTTTGAAGTCTGTAGCCTTAAAATCAAGACCAACAATTAAGTGTAGCAATATGTTATCAATTACTGCAGAAAATACTAAATGCTAGAAAGGTTATTATGGCTACCTATCCCTGAGACACCATCTTAAACCTAGTCTTAAAAACTATCCCAATACTATTTAATCATAATTTGATTAAGAATGTATGATGATTATTCAGACTTTTCTTATTTTGCTGAGTTCAAGTAAAAGAACCATGGAAATCTTAGTGAAAAGCATTCAATGAATTTACCAGGGCCTTCTTGCTCCTACTTTTTTGGTAAGAGCCAGTAAAAACGTTTCTCACTGTGCATCATTCAGTTAAGGTGTTACTATTGCTAAATACTGCTCACAACATACAAAGCTCAGTTGGTAATTAAAATTGCTGATGAAAACACAATTTTACCTTTGCTTATTTAAAATTTTTATATATATATATAGCTTATCAGCAGGGTTTCATGAATTTAATGGGTGTTTTTTGGAGCTGTAAAACTTTTGTTCAGGAAAAAGTGATACCCAACCAGAGATTGCCATCTTACTGCCTTGCAAGGAAGAAAAGTGCTGGGTATGTGTACATTATGACAATTTTTGAATTGTAATGCAGCCTCTCCTTCCCCAATGTGTGAAGTACATGAATACAGATGACTATGTCAATCAATTAATTAGCACTAATTATTGCTTGTTGTAGGTGATGTAAAATACCATAATCACTTATTTTTTCAATTATTGCAAGGCTGGGATATCTCTGGGTAGTGACAGATAGACTTACAGCAGGAGATGGTGGACTGATGCACTATGATGGTTTATTCCAGTCATTGACACAGGAACCAACATCTTCACATCTGCAAGACATTCATGGAATGACTCAACTTGGAAGGGACCTTAAAGACACTTTAGTTCTGACCCCCTGCCATGGTCAGGGACACCTTCCACTAAACCAAGGCCCCCATCCAACCTGGCCTTGGACACTTCCAGGAATGAGGAGTCCACAACTGCTCTAGGCAGCTTTTCCCACTGCTTATCCACCCTCACAATAAAGAATTTCTTCCTAATATATAATCTAAACCTTCACTTCTTCAGCTCAAGGCCATTCCCTCTTGTCCTGTCACTACAAGCCCTTGTAAAAAGTCCCTCTCCAGCCTTCTTCCAGGCTGACTTTACTTTTCCATTATATTAAGGATATTTTAATGAAATCTTACAGACAATATTTCACATTGTTTCTTGAGCAGTAAACAAAGAGTTCTTCTGTGAAAAAATACCCTTTTTTTTTTTTTTACAAGTAAAAAGATGTTTTCAACTCACAGAAGCTGGTAACTGAAATTTGCACATTTGACAATATGATATAAATGTTCCAGTCATTGAAACAAAGCTGAGGAAAATAAATATCAAATTTCAGTCTTTGCCTTTTTTTTTCATTCTTAAGAGAATTTTGATGACTTTTCTATAAAGTTTAAAATTAATAAGATACACATATTCCATCACATCACCAGATGTTCATGTAAGCACTGATGAACAGTGGTGACCTAGTCATCTACATTATGACCTTATTATACCAAAGAGAATAAAACAGCACACTTCACACTGAAAGAAATTGGATATTTTTCAAAGATATTTTGGTTTGTCTGAAAACAATCCTGAAGAAGAATTAACAGTTCTGCCTGCAAGGTCACTGAAAGAAAGCTGTCTAGGAAACTAGAGTATGAGTGGGACGCTATTTTCGAATTCATTGGAAAATAAATTTGCTATTTTTCAGGATGAGAAAAGTCTTTGAGGAAAGACTGAAAAAGTTAGGGGTCTTATCCCTAGAGAAGAGAAAGGTCAGGAATAAACTCATTTTATGAAGTATTTACTCTTTTTTTTTTTTAATTTATTAAGTATTCCAGTACTTGAAGAGGACAAAGGTTGTCCTCTCCCTTCTCAAGGAGCCATATTGAGAATCTGAGGACCATTGGGTACCAGTTGCACTGTGAAGGGTATAGAAGTGTCAGAGACAGAAATAATTCATGCCCCAAACATTGATATAAAGTTGTAAACTGTATAAAGACCATCCCTCTCTAAAGGATGCCTGACTAGAACTTTGGACTGGAAGTCAGACTACTGATTAGATAAATGGAAAACCATTCTTCAGTCACCAGGCCTAGGAAAAAAACAAACAAGGCGGGGGGAAAGGCATCCAGAAGAGAACCAAACCCAGGATCTGTGCTGAGTCACCTCTGGCTGGGTTTGGGGTGGGGGAGACTACAGTCCACAGAAGCCAGGTTTACACAGACCCATCTCCCAAAATGAGGGAAAGGGGAAAGAGGTTTCAGGTGTGACCTCTGGTCAGGGGCACTGAACACCCATCCTCCCTTTCACAAACTGGCCCAGCTGAACACCCAACCCCACAGGCCAAATCCACAGGACACAGATGTGAAAGGAAGCTGAGGGGATGTCATAATCCATCAAAGATGCCCCAAAGTGCTCTCCAGAGGCCTTGCACCACAGGACTGCAGGAGATGTAACAGATCCAGT
Source organism: Zonotrichia albicollis (assembly GCF_047830755.1). NCBI lineage: Eukaryota > Metazoa > Chordata > Aves > Passeriformes > Passerellidae > Zonotrichia > Zonotrichia albicollis. Next base: position 67,936,790 of record NC_133822.1, read on the forward strand.
CTGTTGCAAGAGACTGTCCCCCCCTCCTGACCAGGGGAGACATACCTGGACATTGCCACCTGGCCTGAGCCCATATTAACCCATTGGATTCTATGCATTTTGGGGGACCTTAACCATCAAGAAGAGCAGAAGATGAGGATCAATGGGATGCCATCAGGATCTATGGAGGGGTGTTACTTTCTACCTAGTCTGTCTCCACCTCACTCTCTCCCCCCTCACATCCCCCGAGCTCCTCTTTCCCTATTTCTGCCTGTCCCCTTTTCTTTCCCTTATAGTTACTATCCAATAAAATTCATATTATTGACACTGGTATATGGTCCCATTTGCACCTTAATTTAGGCTGAGAAATTCCTCAATAATTTTAGTGACTGAACTGTAACAAGAAGAAAGAAACTTTTACAATGAGAATGTTTGTCCACTGGTACGTGGTAGAGTGTTCATCAATGAAGGTTTTCAAGATGTAATTGGACAAGGTCCTAGAATGGATTCCTTCCAACTCAGAATATTCTGTGATTCTGTGATCTTGATTCTGTGATCTAGGCTTCCTTTCCAACAAAAGGTTGGACCAGACAATCTTTAATGCTCATTCTTAACCTGGACTACTCTATGATTCTAAAAATTAAGACAAACCTGCTTGTAGTTCCCCAGATCCTCCTTCCAGTCCTTTTTGTGGATGGGTGTCACATTGGCCAAGTTCCAGTCATCTGAGATCTCCTTGGTTAGCCAGGACAGATAATAAATGAAAGAGATCATGGCAAGCTCTTCTGCCACCTCCCTCAGTGATCTTGGACAAATCCCATGCAATTCCAGTTCTGAGGATCTAGTTGTCACAGCAGGTTGCTCACTGCTTCCTCCCTGATTGCCGAGAATTTCTTCTGCTCCCTGTCCCTGAGTACCAGCCCAGGGGGCCAGATGCCTTGAGGGTAACCAGTCGTACTATCAAAGACTGAAGTAAAGAAGACATTAAATACCCCAGCCTTTTCCACATCCTTAGTGGCAATGTTCCCCACTTTGCACCCAATGAAGCAATTGAGATTTTCCTTGGCCCTCATTTTGTTGTTGATGCATTTAAAAAAACATATTTTACTGTTTTTCATGGCAGTGGAAATAAGCAATTTGCTATATTTACTAAACATTATTAGTATTTCTCAGAATGCTTTTTGTCAAGTTGTTATTTTTTTATTTGAAGCACTTTAGAAGCTGATTAAATATGCCAAATATTCATTACAGGTGAGGTCTTTAAAGCAAGTTGGAATTAAATATTTACCAGAAGTGCTGGTCTTTTTCCAGTTGCTAGAGAAGTAGTCTAGAAAACCAACTAATTCCACATGCCAAACTTGCTCATGGCTAAAATTTGGCAGGTGAATTCCCAGCAGCAGGAATTGTTTAACTTCTCTTTTCAGGTTTCTTCATAGATATATTTGGATTTGTTTGTACTTTTCCCTCATTGACCTAAGTTTGCCTTACGACTTTTTGTCAGCTGTTAATTTGTTTAATAAAAGCCATTTCTTTTGTAGTGCTACAAAAGTGACTTGTCAAATTATGAAGTCTTGTAAAGATTTGCTGCAGATCAAAAAGAAAAGCTGTCTTTAGATCAGTAAAATGTAATCCAACAGATGACACAACATAAATAGGAACTTTCATAAACTATGTTCTACTCTAAAGTTTGTACAGAACTTGAAGCCCGACTGTCAGCATATTTAGGCCAAATTCTATATATATATAAAATTATTTTTAATGTTCATTTTGAAAGATTTGTATTTTTCCTTTTTTTTTTTTTTGTTTTGTGGGGGTTTTTTTGGGTTTTTTTTTTTTTTTTTACCTTTGAAAAGCACAGTCAAGCTGATTAATTACCTGGAAGAACCCACTCTTGTTCAACAAATACTAGTTTCCAAAATATATCCCATTCAATGCAACTGTTGGGTCTTTTAATGGCAATCTCAATTTGTGGGCCTGTCTGGAATTTCATTAGCTCACCATTAAGAAAAATATATCATTCTCCAGCTCTGCTGACAGTTATAAAAAAGTAAAACAAGCAATTATGGACTTCAAATTTGGTTTAAAAATCAACACCATTGTATGGGCTAAGCTATTGCAGTGTAAGTTTGGCCTGCATGAGTTAAAAGATTTTGGCGCCCAAATTTTTACTGCTAATTGTCTAAGCTCTTTAAAATTAGTTCACCAAAAGATATTCACCCAGCATCTGCTTTCTTTTGGGATTTTACTTTCATACTAGAGATATTTCTAGCATCGTTTTTCAGTTTTTATTGTGAAGGTTATAATATCCATGGATTGCTATGGATAAAAAGAGTTGGATCAGCCTATTAGCCTCCAAAATACTTAAGAAGTCATGTGAGGCTCAAATCAGGAGGGAAAAAAAGAGGAAAAAATTAAACATATGCAGGACAGCTGCTAGTCTTTCTCTCTACACTATAATTAACTAGATCAACAAAGATGTGAAAATTATTTGTGTATTTACTTAGCTCTTCAGCGATTGGAAAGCTGAAAAGATTGTTCTATCATTGAATAGTTAGAGATATTGACACTTGATTATCCTGGCAGCCAAAACAGGCTATAAAAATTTTTGATGCCAGCATATCAAAATATACAGTCCAAGAACAAAAGAAACTAACTTCCTATTTTGGAATAAATGTTTATATATGTATTAATTTAGGAGAGAATGGAAAAATAATTACATGTAGAGGTCCTCTCCTAAATTCTGATATCCACAACCCTCTTTTCACTGTGAAATAATATACAAAATCTCCAGAAGTTAATGTCATGGCTTACATTTGATGATGCATTATCCCTGAATAACACAAAGATATCCAAATGTTATCCAGCACCTAACCAAACAGCATGAAAATTATTAGTTCAAAATGGCTTAATTTTATTGTTATTACCTACATAAAGTCTAATAATAATAATGGGAGGGGAGAGAACGTTGTCAGTTAAAGGCTATTTTGTCAATTTAGTAGTAAAATTGCGCAAAAGTTTCTTAAATCATGACCATATTTTTCTAAATCACATACTAATCCTGCCAGCAGAATGTGTGTTTTCTTGCAGCTCCGGGTTTGGCATCATCAGACGCCAGCTTCATGTTCTTTTATTCTGCAATAAATGAGATTTCCAATATGTACGGACAATTTTTTATAATAAAAACAAAGCTAAATGAACTAAATAAATAATGCATTCCTGTGTTATGCTTGTCATGCTTAATTTATTAAAATCCTGAAATTTAAACTAATTTTCTGATTCTTCATATCCATCTGTCAGTTCATCCATCCATTTTTTACCTTTCACTTCTATGATATATGAACAACCAGAATAAATTGCAAAGAAAATTGATGGAAACCAGTTCTGTGGTGTGCCTAATTTTAGCTGATCTAACTTCCTGAATCCTTAAGGTAACATTTTTTCAGCAGGACTATTAACAGCTCTCTGGGATTCACATTTTTAACATAATTTTGTACAATGACATCATACAGGCACTTACATATTTATAGGACAAGATTCGGTTCTATTTGAATGAAGATACACTTGCCTTCTTGGACTTCTCTTAATTTAATCAAATTGTGAATAATCTTATGTTTAAAACTAATAAGATCTCTTACAGGCTTAGAAAGGCTAAATAAAGAATATTTCACAATATATCCAACAGCCAGCATAAATGCTGAAAGAATGAAGATCATTTTTCCTGCTGAAACTGGCTCTTGTGATGCAGCCCTTTTTATCTAGAACTTATTGCAAGACTTGAAATTATTAATTATAAATATATTCTGGAAAAATAGATCTGTGATCCATACCATTGAAAAACCTGGGATGAAGACAGGAGGATAACCAACTTTCAAAGTTGTCTCAATTGCTCTCAATTTTCTCTCTGCGTATAATTTTATACATGATCTCCCAATGATACATTAATCCTTGGCTATTGATTTCTCACTTTCCACATCTTTGTTTTTAAGATGTCTCCATTCAAGCCACTGATGGTACAAAATAACAATCTAACTGTACAGAGAGTATGATTCAAGACAGCCCAAGAAAAACTAAATAAAGGAATGGGGAAAAACTATATAAATCCCGCCAGGAATTTGGTAAGGGAAAGTCACTACTTGAATGTCTCAGGTGGAGACAGATTGGGGTAGGTCTAAGGTAAAAAGCTGAAGCAGTCCAAAAAACATTTGTATTGTCACAGTGCCAATTCACAGTTGCATCTTTAGTGTTAATCAGAAGCTGTGCTTTGTCATTATTGCTATCAGAAGTGCACATCTGGAATCTAGAGAGCAACAGACTATTACAAAATGAAATTTGAACTTTGGCTGGTATTTATGTCCAATGTATGAGAAAATCTGGCCAGAGTTTTTAATATAGGAAGATTCTTTTTCAGAAAAACAGCTTTCCTTTCTCCCCTCCTTGCTTCATGCTAGGCAGTATCAGCCATTAACTGTGGATCCCTATGGCAGGACTGCATTCACTGTCAGTGGAGGAAGACATGTCTGTCTCTCCCTACTTTCTCAGAGAGGAGGGTAACTAATTTTGCTGCTTCACACACAGCTCCACAGCTCACGCAGGTACTGACAGAGGTCTTGTTCCTCGTTACCCTTCCCTCCATCCATACGTTTTCATAACACTTTAGTCCTCAAGTACCAGCTAAAGAGGAAATTTAGTAATCAGACATATTGCAAATGTAATTTTTGGAAATGTTGCCTTTCAAGGCATTTTTGAATTATACTTTTTCATTTGGGGAACAGAATTAGACGCAGTTACTACTGAATAATCTCGTCTTACTGCTTCCTGCTTTATAGACTTTTATTATTGTTTTGTATGTACCAATTGAGACAAAATTCTAAAATTTATGGGTGCCATATTTATAGTACAGATCAGTGAACAAGCGTCAGGAAGCATCAGTTTTATATGGGAATTAAGTGAGGTTGTTAGAGCAAAATTTATTGTTTAGTCCGTGAAAGCACAGACTTGAAAGGTTAGGCCACAAAGTAATAAAGATAGAACATCACAATCATAATCTCAGTAAGCAGTATAACATGAATATAAAAGAAAAATGGACAGAAAGTAACAGAAATATATAGGTATGGCTAATATAATTTCCAGTTCTATTAACTTTTTCTATGACTCTGGAATATTATCATATTCCAGATTTATAGGCTGTCAGAAGTAGATTTCCAGATTTCCTTCTTTTTCTTTTCTTCCTTCCTTTCTTTCCCATACATTTCCTGAGAACTACTTTGAAAACACTCTTAATATATATTGTCTTTGCAAAACAGAAGAGATAGATTCTATAGACTATGGAAATAAGAGCCACTCTGGCCAAACAAGCAGAAAATATGGCCTTACAGTTCACCAGCAAAATTTATTGTGCCACCAAATAGCCTGCCTATTGCTCTTTACTCACCATAAGGTTATAGCTCTCTAACAGAATGTAAATAAATGTAAAGCAGTGATCAGGTCACAAGAGCACTTGACAGCAAGGAAACCAAACGTAACAATAAATACTGGAATACAAAATCAAGTCCTGGATTTTTGAAAACAGCCATCTACCAAGCCAGCATAATCCAGTGCTGTATAATGCTGACTCCTTCTTTAAGGATATGCAGAGTTTTAAGCAGCTAAATAATCAATAAAGTTAATGGTGTTCTCAGGGGACATACCTGCACTACAATTGCCTGCAGCTGCATTTACACTGAATTGTTGATGCACCCTGAGGACACTGCAATACCACATTCCCCAGTTACAAATATTGTGTAGCTGTTGGAGCACCCAGTGGCGCATGGCAGTGCCCCAGGTGGCACAGCAAGATTTGCCATCTGGAGGGCATCACACCTCACACACTGTGTGGGCAGTGAGTGCCCCTGGACACCACCAGCTCAGAAACCCCCAGCCTGGCCCCAGTGCCTGCCAAGCACCATTGCTTGCTGCTAGGGACAGCGCCAGGCTGAGTGCCCAGCATGCCTGAGTGTGCCTCTCCACCTGGAAACTCCATCATGGGTGTGGAATGGACCATGACTACAAAACACCTGCCTCAACAGCCAGGGATCCCCTGCCAGGGGCATCTCATGGCCCATTGAGGACAGACTCCACACTTTTCCATGAGAAATGGTAGGTGGCAAGAAATTAGGCCAGGTGTAAGGTCTGCATGAGAAGACTCCTCTGTGGTGCCAATGCAGAGTCAACACACCCGGACACACCACAGCACCTGCTGTCAGCACAACTTGGAAAGAATTTTAAGGTAGTAGCTATGCTTATAGTAAACTAAAAACAATAAAGAGATATTTCATACCTCAATTGGTTTTATGTGCAAACATACACACAGAACATAATATAGACGAAAGTTGAAAAACATGAATAGTACCAGCTCTACTGGTTTGGTCAATTACCTCTTACACACCTATCATAGCTTTTACTTGCACATGCTACATTTCAGCATTTCTACTTTTGGATCTTCAAAATTTTCGGGTAACTTTGCATCATTCCAAGTTTTCTGATTAACTCCCCTGGCTGGAGCAGATATCATGGCAATGAGCACGTTGGTGACACACAGAGACCTAAACTGTCCAAGGCTGATTAGGCGCTCTCACTTACATAGCCAAGGCTGCTCAGTTTTTAGGCACATCAAGTCTAGAAAACAGTCTGAAAGAATTACAGCTTTGTTGTGTTCTTCTCAAAACATTCTTGAATCATAGATAAATTAAAATACTTCCTATGGAAGTATTCAATCAATATACACCACCTTCATGCTCCAAAAAACAAGAAGATTTATATTGTCTCAGACTGCATATTAACGAACTTTTTGTGTTGAAAAAAATATCAACTGAGTATCTTCCTGATACAGACAGAAGATTGAAATTACTCACAACATCTTGCATCCTGTAAAATTCGAGAAGGCTATGATAAAAAAAATTTATCCAATAAAGTAAGAGATCTTTAAATTCCAAGAAGCATTACTGATCTCAATATTACAAGCATAAAATATTTAACTAATTTCTGTATCTTTTATTTGTGATGAAAAACTGTATTTCCTTTTTATTTTATTGCCATCATGATTGTCACTTCTGCAAGATATGAGATAATATGCTGACTAACTAGAAAACCAATAGTTTTCATAAAATTTCCCATATACGTACTGTTTGAAAAGGATGTGAGGTGTATGTGGTGTTAGTCAAATTCTGTTGAAGTAACTTAAATATCATTTAAGCTACAGAAGGAAAATTTAGAGACACGATTTAATATTTAACAAAAATTAAAAACAATTATTTGTCTCTTTTATCTTCTCTCAGGACTGCCCAGAATGGAAAATTTCCCTGCTATCATCTCAGGAACTGCTGCAGGAGCAAGTGCACCCTCAGACCATGTGGGATGCCTGAGGAGCCATGAGAGGTTTTCACTGTAAAATCCCTTTAACTGTGCTTATTCACAGCACCTACCAACACTGTGTATCACCTCATCAGCACTGAACTCTAACATGAGCTGCTGGGAAAAGAAAAAAAGACCTGGATTCTAGGTTAAACAGCACAGCATAAGTGTGCCTATCTAGTACTCTCTGCTCCTCCATTTATCCCAGCATGTTAGCTGCTGACGGGTGATACTTTAAGTCTGTTCAGAGATCATGAGGTATGTGCTATTTGTGGTTAGAAAACCTGAAAAAATGTACTTGTTTTGCCTTTATGCATTTGCTGTTACAAAATGTCAAAAGGCAATCTGTCATACACCATAGTAGCAATTAGTTGTGTGAAAAATTCTCTTCTGAGATAAATATCAAGAAGCAACTTTATGATTAAACAAGGAAGATCGTTTAAATTTTGTCTTAAATTTCATATGTTTATAAAGTCAAATTTATAAAAATAGATTTTTATAGAAATATTTATATTATATACTGATAATTTGTGCTGTTGTGAGTTAAATTGTCAAGATAAATAGACCCATGGGCAAACATTCAACATTGCTGTTCAACTTCAGATTCTTTTTCTTCAATGCAAAAGCAAGAAGACATTTAATCATTATACCCAAGAGACAAATAAGCTTCATATCTGTCGTCATAATAAAAATCAGACAAATTTATTCTAATGTAATCATATCTTTTCATGCTGGTCTTCAGCTGACATTAAAGATAAGCTTGAAGGAAAGGATGGATGGGTAGAGGAAAACAGAAATGGAGAAAAATCAAATTACAGAAAACAGGAAAGAAATTACCTAAAAATGCCAGAAACAGAGAGGGGTAGCATAAACCTTCATCATATCTGCAGAGCTGGTTGAAAATTGCACCAGAACTGTTTAAATGCACAGGCACATAAACTCTTCTGAATTTAAATTATATCTTAGCCAGAAGCATTCCCTGTTTCAATGTCCTAGATAATGGCAGATTTTATTAAAATAGAGAGTATAAAGCACTTCGAAATATTCCTGGAAATTGGTTTGGTAAGTCCTCCAAACTATGTCAAGATATGCTTTTCTTTCTATTCATTATCACAATTTAAAAATAGAAATAAAATTTGCTTTTCACATATTTTTAACAAAATTATTTTAATTAGATATATTTTAGTGTGCCTAACATTTTATTTTAACAAAACACAAGCACAAAGCATTGTAGAATGAATGCTGGGCAAGAGAGAGACAGAAAACAATATACAGCAGAATCTTGCTCTCTCCTGATTTGTGACACAGACTGTGATTCATGATGTAAATGCTACTGATAAAAAAGGCTTACTAGTTTGCTTAGATGTACTGGCTTATTTTGCTGCTTTAAATTATTTCAAAGAACATTTGCCTCAGGAGGTAAATACAAATCTCATCAGGAAATCTCTCTTTTCCTCTGCCCTCTTCCCCCTGAGTTATCCTTGCAAGACCTTTCTGGGAAAAAAAGGGAAATAGATTTTTTAATTTATTAAATTAATTACCTCTATTTCATTAGTTGGTGATCTTTGCAACTCTCCTGCATAGGATGAAGGAGGTTTTCATGCAACAGTGCAAGGAAAAGATCATGTTTAGAAGCAGCTTATTGGAGCTCACTAATTCACAAGCAAATTGAAGTTTAAGAAGTCAAGTTGAAGCTTAGTTGGACTGGAAAATTGCACTTTCTGGGACAGTTTCACTCATACATGCTTTGCCCTCAGGATGCTCCAGGTTCACAGATGGGCCGGCACAGGGCCATACCTTCCCCATGAACGTTGTGCAACGCAGAGATCCCTCACAGCCTTGGTATTTCCAGTTCCCACTTAGCTCACCCCCTGGGGTAAGCATATTGTGCCAAAAGCATGGGCAGAGTATTTCACTCTCAATTCCTCACAGATGCTGTAGCTTTCAAACTGGTGTAATAGAGCTAAAGCAAACTCAGGTCTCCTCAGAAAAATGAAGCCACCCCGAACCAGGGGCTATCCCTCATCTGACACTGTCTACCCCAAACCTGAATTTATGTTTTATAGTCACAGCTTGTAAGAAAAGTGTAAAGGAGAATCCATGACCAGATAGGCCTGAGGGGGAAGCCCACATGAGCTCCTAGACCCTAGGCAAAGAAAAGTGTGAATTGCCTTTTAACATCCATGTCTGTACTGGTAGAAGAAGCCATCTGGTGAAACCTGGTGAAAGTATGAAATGAGAGTGTAGAAGGACAAGGCTGGAAGGGAAAGCTTTACTATCTACAGGTCTCACTTGTAAATTATTCCTGCTAAAGAGTGACTAACTGACTGACTGTCTGACTGACTGACTGAGGTGCATACTCTGTAAGGACAAAGACAGCCTTTTCATGAGGAGACCCCTTATTGCCTTATTTCACTCCTTACTAACTCTATGCTATTTTAATGGTATGAGGTTTTATACAGGCCGAGCTTTTGAACTCAAAAGGAGTGTCATTGCTCTTCTTTGGGTTGAACTTAGACAAACCCCTTCCTAAGTGTTTGCAGTGTAAAGTTATCTTTCACAAGCAACTGACACCTGTAGTGAAATTTTTATCTGTTTTTAGGAAAATGACTATCCCTTCTCAAAATAATAATCTCAGAAAAAAACTTACATCAGAAGAGAACCACTAACGAGTACACACTGGTCAGAATCTGCCATGCTGTCTTCTCCCACGAAGAACCTTCTCACAGGAAAAACCCAGAGCAATTCCACAGAGGAACTTTGCAGTCTTCTTTAGCAGAAGAACATATTCTCTTTGACAGCTGAATGCAGTAAAATGAGCAGATAGATCATAAATTAGGAAGATTAAAACACCCAGTCCTATCTTTTCCCAAGAACTGTAACACGACAACTTTTGCATTTTCTGCTTCTCTCTATTCTCTATGCCAGCAATATATTTGTTTTAAACTACATAAAAGCATTAGTTACAACCACTGATTTCTCTTTACAGTTGTTTTGAAGTCCAGAATACCACTACTGAATGGTGTATTACTTGATTAATTCTGAATGGTGAATTACTTGATTAATTCTTTTCTGTCTCATCACTTAAACATGATTGTTTCAGATAAGCAGCATTTATGGCAGGAGAGTTAAACCCCAGAAATTGTTTACTGAGTTTAGATGTAAGCTCATCTCTCAGATATACCAATTACAATCTTATTTCAACACCCATAAGTATTGCAGCTACCAGCAGGAGATGATGAGGAATAGTTTTGTCTCCTCTTTCTGTGTGAAGAACTCAGGCCCGCTACTCTGTCATGGGATGGGAAAGGGTGGGGAAGAAATCTTTAATGTTCATGGGCAGCCTGGGGCCTACATAGGAGCTCCTTAAAAACTACTGAAGCTACTTCAGTCTTCCAAAAGGGAAACACAAAATTACCCCACACTATGAAAATCTAATTATCAACCAAGCAAAGTTTTAAGTCAGCAAAGAGAAATAACTGTCTAAAGTAATAATTTCTTTTTCCTACCTTCTTGTCTTCTCAGTCTCCCTACTGTCTGTGTGCTGCCTCATTCATTTCCATGAGTTGCCAGCTGCCTTTATTGAGGACTGTTTCTAAACATATTTTCTGCTGTGAGACAGAAAGGCTACACAACCCGTTACAACTCTCTATTTCAAAACAAGACCCATGTGAGAAGAATGAGCATTAAAGCTGGCCAAAGGAAACAAAACATTTGGATTCAGCCTGGTGGATGAGAGGAGGGATACGCTCCCTTGTGCCAGTTGCTGAAAGGCCTGTGCATTAACTACAGTGATATGAGCTGGAGGATCTCATCTGGCAGTGCTGCTGGGAGTATTCTCCTCCAGAGTACACTGAAATGGGCATTTGTAATGTTTAATTACATTGACAAGGCATGCACAGAAGGGACAAGTACACAAGCAGACACATAGCACTGAAATGGAAAATCTAATCATTAAAGCAGAAAACATTATTTTGAAACAATAAATGGACAGAGATGAATGAGGCTGCTGCAAGCCTCAGAAACATACCACCTTAGCTAAGTGACAAAAATCACAGCTAGAAAGGTTAGATGAAGGAAGAAAACATATTTGTTATTCTGTTTCATGCTAGACAGTGTTTTTTCAGGGTTAATCATTCAGTCATATTTGGTCAAAATATTCAAAACAGTTTATCTTTCATTTTGAACTTTCAGATTGGATGTCCCATAGTATGGAAGTTAACCTGTGATAACAAAAACCATCTCAGGTGAGCTATTTATTCTCCCCAATGATTCCAATGGATGTTTGGGGTTTTGGTTTGCCATGTTTTGTTTTTCTCAAGTGCTGGAACGGGCATCCTGTCTAGAAAAATTATCTATGGGACTGGGACATTATGGAGGAGTGGTAGGGAAGGAGATGACCTACATGAGTCTGCAGAAGGAATGAAAAATGCTCAGTGAATTGTAACAGCCTTTCATCACTTGCCCACATTTCAATCGTTAGAGCTGATGCACTTATAAAATTCATTCTCCTTCCAGAGATAGAATGTGCAAAAGATGTGTGATAAGTAGTCCAAAATAACAAATGACAGCTCACAATTCCAGGGCTGGTTCATCCTGTTACATGAAATTTTGTATCAGGTAGGCAAAAGAGGGATAGGAAAAAAAAACAAAACAACAAACATGCAAAATAGATTGTCAAAATTTAAAGATGTGCAATAAACCGAGTTGCAGTCTTCTTGTGAGAACATTACATAATACTGGAATAAGCTGAGATACCTCTGGAAGGTACACTTGTTGTAATATTTCCAAAAAGTGTTAGATTTATTGATGTTTATGAGAGTGGAATGTCACTTGTCAGGCAGTGTTAATTGGACAGTGATCAAAGATGTGTTGATGTCTCAATTTCACTTCTTTTTCCAGACCACCATTTCCTATGATTTTAGGATTGGGCATATCTGTATTTGAATGTTCCTCACCACATCAGGCATCCTGAGTGGACTAGGCCAGAAAAATAAAACACTTGATTAAATTTAGCTGATTTTTGCATAATGCCACCTGTTGGAACTGGGTTCCCATTATTACCCTTCCTTCCTGATTTGTTTCCTTCCTTCACATTATTTCTCCAATTTTCTATCAAACTAATCATATTTCCTGGCTAACAAAATTCTGGTTTAGCTTGCCAAGGAAACTGTTCTTGTTGTAACATTGCCAAGAACCACATTGTCTTCAGCATTCTGATCTTGCCACAATTTTGGCAAATGTTAGAGTAGCTGATAGGGGACTGTCTATCAGGCCCCTGTGATACAATTATAAACAAATCCTAAAGGCTGGTCACAGTTTTCAATGGAAATCACTAATCCAAGACTGGCAGCCAAATCATCAAGCTTTCTGCCATGGTATCACCTACAATGCCATCTATTCCTCAAAGCTCTTGCATTCACAAGGAGAACACACTGGCAGAACACCTGTGTTTCCTACCTGGACAGTCTCCTGGTGCCTCTCTCCTTTCCTTGACAGGCTGCTCAGCAGGTAAATGCCCACATTGCCCATTTCCTCATGCTGGTTATCTTTGGATAATCCAGCTGCCTTGACTTCCTGGACACTTACCTTCCTGGGCTACTGAGCTCCCACACAGACCAGCTTTTTCAATACTCAGCATTCCAGCTGTCCTCCTCACAGCACAAACTAAAAATTGAAAGGTACTATAGAAACAGGATAATAACTTGATCGGTGGACCAAGCTAATACAGAGGCAGGTGATTGCCCTGCAAAATAGGAATTCAAGGGCCATGAAAATATTTTCCCTTGTTTTCATTTCTTTCCCACTATTACATTTGGCTTTGTATATATGAATTTTCTGATGAGATTGATGTTCTGTTTACCAGCCTGGCAACAGTGTATTTGTACTCAGATAATCCACTGAGATAACCTTACTCATAAAGGAGAAAGAAGTGAAATGTACACTCATGGGAAAAAAAAAAAAAAAACCAAACTTCCTAGAAATGAATTTGGTTGAGCTTGCCCAGCAATGTGATGCATTATGACATTGTTTTAATTTTACATGATGAAGTTTGCACTATTCACAAATTATTTTAACCTATATTTTAATTAACTTATATCTAACAAGAAAAACTCTTTGCAATATGTTTTTTACAAAATTAAAATTAATTTCCTTCTCATCTGTATATTCTATTTGCAATTTTGAATTGAAATACAGCTCATCCATGCCCATTTTTGACATCTGTTCTAAGTGAATAAGTAACCTCTATAAGGTCCAATTATTAACCTCTGTAAGGTCCTATATTGATCAGCTATGGGACATCTGACAGGCAGATTTCACAAAAGTAGCTGATAGACAGAACTAAATCACTCTATGGACTCCACTTTGGTTTGGCGCCATGTTTGAGCCTCCTGACACATTTCTTAGTTCTGATTCCCTTTTATTCCCCCCGAGGTCGGCCAGCTCACTTCACTGTTCCATGAGCATGCTCTCACAGGCTTCTTGTGAAAAATCAAGCACATTTTCCCAGAAAATTCTATCTTTTGTTGGTTTAGTCTCCAATTCCAGTCCCAACCTGCCTTTCCCTCATCTCTTACAGTCCCTCCAACCATCCCACTTGCAATCAGCTTTTTATTCAGTCTTTTGTCAATCATTTCAGCCAGTCTTACACTCTACATTTCTTTGCTTTCCTTCTTCTGAAATTAGTCCCAATTTGAAATTAGCCTTACTCCCAATCCATTGTTTTTCTTTCCTTTCTTTCCCAATTCCTTGTCTCAGTCCATTTCTCTGGCTATTTTGCTTCTCCACGTGCTTTAACTCTTCATCAATTTTACATGCCATGCATCTTTATTTTCCTATCCCTTTTCATTAATTCTTTCTCCTATATTTTAGCCAGTCCTGGTCTTCCTAGAGTCCAGCACCAACCTCATTAGTCATTCCCTCTCTGTCTCTGGGTATCTAATTCCAACCCAGATTCTCCCACTATACATTTTTTGGTTTCCAGTCCTTCAGACAAACAAGAGATAAAATGTCTTAAAAATTGCCTTTCTCGAACAAGTCATTCCCCATATTCCTTTGGTCCTGTGGCTCAAGAAATAGCCCATAAAGCCCCCATAAAGCCCCAATGTGTTGTGCTACCTGTTCCTAACACCAAATGCAATATATGCAAATCCTCAAATATATGGAAATCCTCAAAAGAGGGCCACACAAAGTCCTGATAAATACAGATTGAAACCATAGTCTGTCTGAAATTCACTTTCAGTTGTATTTTCCAAAAATCAGTCCTGCACTTAGTGCATAGTTATTAGGATAGAAAGCAACACAGAGGAATCAGAGAAATAAAGAGACTGAAAACTATGTTTAATATTTACATAGTTAAATCTCGTTCTCAGCTGAAAAAAAAGAAGAAGTGAACTATGAGAAAAACATCTTTGCAGCAAACAAAAACCCCCATATTCTGCATCCAATATTTCTTGCAGAAGCAGTTAGTCTGACACTGAAGAAATGGCATTTTCCCTATCTAATTTCTATGCAATCAAGGTTCTTGTCACATTTCCTAGGAGAAAGCACCAATATTTTCACATGATTAACCACAGTGGTTTTTTATAGTGAGAATGACAGGAAGTTGTATTAGTTTCATGAAGGTGGATTTACACTTATTTGGGCTGTATCTTATTTTCTTATATGTTACTTGTGGTGGTATCTGCATTCAAAAAATCTGTCTAGAACAGTTGAATTAATTAAAACACACTAACAATAAAAAGCAACCTCTCAAACTCCCATGGAACTTGTGCAAAATTGCAACAGTTGAATTAATTTTGTTTGCAAATATCAGTAATCAGCTGCCTTACAGTTCAACTGTGGTTCCTTCAAACACCTGTCAGATATACTGGAGCTGTGTACCCGATTTCAGAACATTTATTTCAGAGTTCACAAATACTTTGTGTGTGTGTGTGTGTGTGTGTGTGTGTGTGTGTGTTTGCCTATATATACACATAAAATTAATGCATATATGTATATGAATTTTATCAAATCTTCTTGTCTCTTGACTGATTTGTTTTAAATAATATGTGATGACTTTAAAAATATGGTTCTGCTTATTTCAGCTGTACATTTCACAGTGTCAACAACACCAGCTGATCTCCAGATGGATAATTTATAGAAGATATTTCATAATGATGAGATGTTTGAAGACATTACTGCAGTGTTGTGTATAGGCCTAGACATTTTGTTTTTTTCATAAAGGTTAAATACTCCTGTGCTAAACTCACCACAACTTCTCACTACAAGAACTCGTTTAGAGCTGTGCACATCTTATTTTAAGCATATATTTGCGACCATGAGGGATGTGTGAATCAGTTAACTTGAGAAGTCTGGGGAGATTTCGGTCATCCAGACGTCTGACATCCTTACCTGTCGTCACAGCCCAAGGGGACATCCTGAAATCAGAGTTTTCAGTGGCAAACATCAATAACCAACTTTTCAAGAATATATCACTTATAAAGTCAGGACAAAAAAAGGTATTACTACTCAGGATCAGGTATTATGTCTATCTAATCCAATATTAAACTGTTACTGGCACTAGGTAAGACTCCACATGAGGGAAACATAAAATTATATGCTCTCACTATCAGCATGCCATTCTCACAAAATTGTGGATGCCTTCTGCTCTTCAGTACAGGGCTTTAATTTCCTTTTGATACTTTTCTTTAAAATTAAGATAAAACACTAATGACTTTCAAACTGTAAATCACATTCAGTGGTCACACCTATAAAATAAACACAAATGTTTAGGGAACGGCAAGGCAGGTTGTATTTACAGATTTTAAAGGTATTATGCAAGAAGACAAAGATTAATGTGCTACCTCCCTTCTGCCAAACATTGGAAGGCATAGATTTTCAGATTTTGTAGATTTTGATTCAGGAGAACTATGCAGATTGTTCTTTCCCCTTCTCCCCTAGCTTATACATTGCAGTTTTGAGATGAAGAGAACTCTGTCATTCACCTGGGAATAGCATCTTTCGGTGGAAGCACTCATCTCTCACTGACATTGTCCAAGTTCAGGAAGCATGAAGGAGGTGAGTCTTTTACCAGCCTTTTCAGCAAAGGACAGTTTCAGCTTGGTGAGCATTTTGTAGGTCTCTTATTACTGCTATTAGAGGCTCCTTCTGCAAAGCCTTTTGTTATCATATAGAAATTCAGAGGCAATTACAAAATCTACTAGTCAAGATTTGAACGCAAAATACATTAAAATCCAAGACCAAGAACAAATTAGGAATAAATTATATACAGCTTCTGTCAAAGCCACATCACCTCTGTTCCAAAACCAAAGCTGTCCTAGGACAGCCTTTCCTTGAGACTGTGGTGAGTAATTTGTGAGGCAGGCAGGGGCACAGTGGAGTGGGAAGCAGAGCAGAGGTGTGTGGGTGCAGTGTAGTACAGCAGGACCTAACCCTACTGATGCTGCTTCAATTGCAGAGCTGTTATGAAATCAGTGTATTGTCCACCACCACCAGATCACCACACTGGTAACTGTAGGGTTTGATTTCTTCTTAGAAAGGCTTGCTGACTTCATAGCTTCCTATCTTGATTATCACTTTTTTCATCTCATCTTATTTTCATCTTATCAGGAGGATTCCAGTTTTCAGGAACTGATTTTGAAATTCTTAGTGATATCAGTATTAAAAGATATCAGCACACTGATATCTTAGTGATATCAGTAGTCAAAAGGAAGTTATTAGAAAGAATTCAGTTGGACAAAAACAGTCAGTGAAATATGTGTTGCTGGGAGAACAAGCACCAGCATAAATTTAAATTACTTTAATAAAGATGTGTTGGAACTTTGTATGTAGAAGTCTGTATATTCCATGGAGATTTAGGAATTTTACCTACTCTTTGTCCCCTCCAACTGTTTTGTTTATACAAAACCCTTCAGAATACTATGACATGCACAAATTCACACGGCAGCTTTAATATCACTTATGTGTTTATTTTAGATCTGGTTCAGCCGTATCTCTGAATAGATCCCAGACTGGATGGAAATATGTATACTGTGGCAGAGTTTTCAGTACACACACACACCCACACACACCCACACACACACACACCTGTTTACTGCTGAGGCTGAGTGGAGCAACAGGAGACATTCTCTCCCAGGGGAATTATCAGTTGGTGACTTGCAGCTGAATGACAGCACTTACAACAAAAACAACAGATTGAGATACAAAGTGGATGCCTCCAAATGCATCCCTGATACTCCAGAGCAGATGAATTGAATACAGATAGGTTACATTAATATAATTAAGTAAAGGATTGACAAATGCAAAAAAGATCCACTACACTGAACAATTACTTCATTTTATGAGGTTTATATCATGTCAATCCTATGGAATAATGCAGTAATTTTCCTGTTGCATCAACATTTCTTTACCAGTTTAACTTATAATTATATAAATCTTCCAAAAGTTACTACAAAGAAATAATCACTAGGATTTTTTTCCCCAGTATAAGAGAGCTCAATATCCTCTCTCCTTTTACAGGGTCAGGGTTGTGCAAGTAGTACTCTAGAAAATGTTATTGAGATGTAATAAATATTGCTCCCTCAATATCCACAAGGGTTCTCCAGTTTTACTTCTTTTTACCAATTACTGTCATAACAGAAATATTGCTAAAACATGATTTTCTAAGTACTTCATTGGAGTGATTATTGCAGAAAGTAGAGATCTTCAAACCCATCCAAATTCATCTCAATAAAAACATAAACAGAGGCCTGTTAAATGCCTATTTTGTCTCACACTGTTGCACACTTCTGAATAAGAAATATTTTTTTTTTCCCTTCACTACGTCTGATATCCTAAATACCAAACTGGATATATGCAACCTTTGTAGGCACAACACATTGCTCTTTCATGATCTTATTTCTGACTTTTGCAAGATATTGATTACATGTCATAATGTGATGATGAGCTCCTTCTCTAGGTGGCTGGATGTACTAGAAAATGGTCTAGTGTTTATGCAATGGCTTCTTTTTTCCTGGCCTGAAAATTTTATTTATGTCTGCACAATTAAATCAACTCTATTCCTTCATCTCTGCCTCCTGTTACTGTGAATACAGAGAGTGGCATTGGGCATTCTCATTTGAAGTAGTAACTAACACAAGAGCATTTTGCACTTCTGCTTTTCCACGCTTTTTTCAGTCATACCTTGGCATCTCTGCCCATTCTGAACACCAAGTGCAGGCTTTACAGGACTGAACATTTAATAGCTTACAGAATAGGTGTAATAAGGTAGCAGATCCAAGGTAGAGGAAAATTAAATACTCCTGAGTTATTTTATTAAAATTTCAGTTCCTCAGAGTTTATAGTTGTAGGCAGGGATGGAATTTCAAAAATGCAATTTCAGAGTACTTTTATGGAGTTTGTCGCTTGACTGCTGAAAGCTGTAATCGTCACTATAAAAGTGTGGGCTGCAGTGCCAGTATAGCACATCCTACAACAGCATAATAAGTCATGTTTTACAAATAAACTCTACTAGAACCAGGCAGATTAATCCAGTCCTACCTAATAATACTGCAATCTCTGCATATATCCAGTAATTTTTTTAAAGGTGCATTTAATAAACATCGTATTTTATGATAAAGTGGAATATTTTATTCGTTGGATCTCAGTTCTACAGAATCATATGGGAAGACACTGACTGATTTCTTTAGCAGAAAGAAACTACTTAATAAAATTCAGCCTATGTTCCTTAGCTAAGTACATTACAAACAATGCTTTCACCCCTAAAATTCTCTTCACTTCAGGATGCTGTAAAATAACTTATGGAAGTCTTTGACAGCTGAAAGTTCAAAACATCATAGAAGGTGCCAAATGAATTTTTGGAGTAAGTTTCTTGACCCAGGTGGCAGAGCCTTGTTCTTTTCTGTCTCTATCACAGGGAAGAACACGATTTCAGCATTTTATAATTTAATTGTAACACTTCTTTTGAAGGTGATGGATTTGTGGAAGCTGGTTTTCAAACACTTATTCAGACAGAAACTGGTCCCTTTCAGACACAAAGAATTCTTGCATTTCAGGAGAAAAGGGCAAAAAGGACATGCGCAATTAGATGGGAAAATCAAGATTAATGAGTATGACAAAATCCCTCTAGATCCATAAGGCTTGTTTGCTTCCTACTAACTTTCTGTAAGAACAACTCATCTTGTCCTACTCAAAAGATATTGCTTGAAATCTGCATGCTTTTCATGACTTAATAAGGTAAGAGAAATGGATGCAGAACAAGAGTATACTCATTTTATGTTTCTAAAGGGTTTGAAAATTCTCAAATTTTCAAGAATATTTACAAAATCATGCAAGGAAAGAAGTATGCTTTAGAGCAGTGAGTTTCCTTTGGACTAAGATCAAAGACTTTGAATATATGTGCGTTAAAATATGCATTGTTTGAATGCACATCTCTTGCTACAACAGCTGCCCTTGATCACTTTTGTTTTCAAAACCCATAGCTGGCAGATTTGGCAGTCTTAAATATTTCACTTTTTCTCTAGGACATTGATAAGGAGAATGAGTGACAGTGGGCCAGGACAAATAACCTGCATTAACCCATTAGGAAGAAAATGTTTATTTGGTCGAGAAGTTTTCCATTAGCAATAGTCTTGTACACATGTAACTTAGCCTGTCTTTAGTTCATTTAGTCCATACCACACTGATATTTTGTAACCTTATTTTTAAACATGAATGAACCACGTAGTTCCAGAGCCACATATTTCTCAGGAAAATATTTTATCAATGCAATGTCTTTTTAGGTCAGTTTACGTTCAATTATTCCATAAACAAGACTTGAACAGATTTACTTGATGATTTATTGTCATCATTGTAGCACTTTAAAGGAAATTCTCCACAACCCAACAAGACATTCTATCCAGGTGTGACGTTAGAGACACTGACCTTTTGATATTTTCATCTTGCATTTTTTCCCCTATCAATATTGAAACAATACTTTTATCTTTTCAAAACATTATCTCATCCTAAATCTGGTTCAAAGGTAGAAAACAGTGACTCAGGGGGATCCTTAGAAAACTTCCTAAATAGTTCTGATTTACTTCCCCCTACCCCCACTTACTCCTTTTAGACATATTTCATTTTGGGGTGTATGTTTAATTTTCTTCAGAGTTATGGCTGAATGGAAACATATTTTATCTTTTCAGCAGTATGTCCTTAATAATAGTAGCAAGAAGAATCAGGACAATTATTTTTATGCAATTATTTAGTTAAAGAGTCCAATTTTTGCAAATAACTATAGCTGTGGCTCAGACCACTAACACATTATCATACTTCCTAAAACTTCTTTCTTCTCCAGCAATATTCAGTCTGTGTCAAATCATTCACTGTGCTATAAACACCAAACATATATTCTCCTAAATAGAAGGAGAACAAAAAAAAAATAAAGAGAAAATTTCTTTTGATATGAATAGCAATTTTCTGAGGAAATTCCAAATAAAAGCTGTCTCGTCAGATAGTGGCTCAAAGTCTCACTTCAGTTCAGTATAACATCCACTGCCCTGATGCTCATGCAGTGAGCATCCCAGATTGTCAGAAGCAGTTTTCTGCTGCTGGTCTGTTGCCCATACAGGGTTTTCAATTCTCCATTGGAGATTACAAAGGAAAACGGAGCCCTTGGGCAGGGCCAGGCATCTCTGTCTGAACTCCTGTCTGCTGCAACTGGGCCTCTGCTCTCACTCCCAGTTTAAATGATTCTGACAGTGAATTTAAGGTTCCTCTCATAGTACCTTGTATTCTTCAGAGTACCCATGGCTTTTCTATAAGCATAATGGCATACACCTCTTACTTAATCAAACTTACATACAGGGAATGAATAAATCTCAGCAGACAGAACTACTGGTAAACATAACTGCAATGTATGGTAGTAAAGTCAGCTAGAAGTGATCTTTGTGCCCTAGCAAGAAAACAGGATTAAATTCCTTTAATTTTTAAAACTAATTTTTGTCTAAATTTCTTTCATCTGGAGAAAAATCTACATTTTGCATTCTTAAACTACATTCAAAAGCTCTCTGGTGTCAGAAATTTACTGGCCATGAGCAAGTTTATAAATTATGGTCAGACTCTTTTTTATGTTTTGCTCAGGGTATGGACAGACATATTTTGCATGGCAACTATTCATCTTGACAATTTTATCCTACAGTCAGACAAAATAAAATTTATTATCTTTGAGGGAAGAAATTAAAAAACAAGTTCATGCATTTATCACTTGAATTTTACTGAATATATTAAGGTTCTAAACTCTGACATTCTCTACAGAATGGAAGGGGTGGGAGGCTTTCCAACTAATTTCATGCTTGTAATTCTCCTTCTATTTTTTTCCAAACATATTCGCAAAATATAAATATTTACCTTGAACAAATACATTCCAGTACATATATCAGGGATAGTGTATATAAAGAAGCAATGTCGCCATACCAGTTTTCTCTGATATGATCCAGTGGATTTTTATTTCTCCAAAATAGTTTTCCCCTATCAGTCATTTTTTTTTTAACCTTTCCTATCCTTTCCCCTACCCTCCTATCAGACCTTTTTTTAGACCATAATTTAAAAAAATTTACAAAGAATATGAACACCTTAAGTATCTAAAGCTAATTACATCATCAGGATCTTAATATGAAAATCAATCTAAAACAAAAAAATTAAGCATATAACTTCAGACAACTAAACAGTCACAATGTAAACGCTGACACCTTCTCATTCATTTTTTTCTTAGACACTGACTAAGTCATACAGTAAAGGAAACCTGACTTTAAAGGCATTACCCAGACTTCATTTATATAAGCTAAGCACACTCTTTTCAGACACAATGTTAATAACAGTATTTTTCCAGAGAAGTACAATTTCAGCATCTGGTGTGAAGAGAATGCTGTACTAGGTATTCTCAATATCATTGCAGCCTCCATTCTACCCATTGTCTATACTGCCTCTTGCTCCCACCTAAATACACTGCTCTACAATGTAAAACTAATACATACAGGAAAGTATTTCCTCCACAATGTGACATATTAGATCTGTTTTCAACCTTAAACATATACTTTGGTTTTGGCTAATACTGTTGACTGTCTCCCCAATAAAATACAATACTAGTATTCAAAGTTTCCTAACAAGAGCAGAGAAAATGCTAAGCTATGGATATATTTTTCACATGGAAGTGATTTTGTAATTTTTTGTAGAGATAGTTCACATTATATAAGGCCTCAGAATTTGTAACATCTGCTACTATTGCAGCATATGTTGTACTAGGGCTACTTGAGGAGATGTTACACCAGCATCATAATGTTTAATGATTAATAGCAATACATTATGCCTGAGTACTTGCCCTTTCTTACCCTCACAGGAATTCCATCAGAGATTTCTACATTGATTCTGCTGCTCCACAGTTATTGCACTAATTGGGCCATACTTAGCTGTTGCACCAGCTCCTGAAATGCCATGTTGTATGACATCATTATTATATGGTAGGTACTACATGCCAGCTCTATGAAAATCTTTCAGAAAAGTTTATTAATAAAACAACGTGCATGATACCATATATCAGGTTTAGCAGAGCCTTGCTGTCCACCAAAGTGGTTTCTGGAATGACATTTTGACAAAACACCAACAGATATTGCATTTGTTCGCAACACTGAGCTGCACAAAAGAAAGCATATAAGAAGAAATTTCAGAGGTATTAAGGGCAGCTTAAGAAGTAAAAAAAAACAAATGTCTCTACTTTGTCATGGAGCTTACAGAAAGAGCAACTTTGTGTCCCTTGTCTCAGATAAAGCCATCCACTTGACCACAGAGATTTCACAGTAAATTCTAAGTTGGAAGAGCTCCACATGGATCAAGTCCAGCTCTAAAGTGAATGGCCCATGAGGGTATCAACCCCACCACCCAGGTGTCATTAGCACCATGAACCCACCAGCTGGGCTAACGTTAGACCCAGAGCTCATTCTCAGAAAGAAAGATACAGTGATTTCAATTATATGTGTTAGGCAATGCCATTTAGCCACCAAATGGACCATCTTTGCCTGCAAACCACCATACTTTCCTATTTAATGGAATTTTCCTCTTTTTCCCCTTTCGCAGTTATCCAGTTCTCCACCATTTGCTTATGAGTTCCCCTCCATTTTGGTACACTTGAGGATCTTCCTATAGGTATAAAATCAAACAAATGATGGAGCGGGAAGAAAACACAAATGAGAAATGTCTGTCTGAGCAGCTAATGGGAAAAGAAAGGAGTCAAGAGAGAAAAAGAGCATTCAGCAGGAAAAAGGAGAAGTACAGATAAAGAACTGAGTGGAAGGAAGAAAGGGAAAGGGGACTGAAAAATAACTGGAAAGAAAAATAAGATACAGAATAAACAAATAATAAAAAGGGAAGATTGAAGTGAAAAGATGTGAAGAGAGGCAACAGCTCCATGTCAGATATTCAACTGAAAAGAACTGAGATGAATTGTTGTGATAAACATGTTGAAATAAAATATCAAAGACAAAAACTTATGGAAGTACACTGAGAAAACAAGTAAGATGACAATGAAAAACACAATTACTAAAATGAGAGCTACATCTTGCTATGGCATGAGTAGACATGAGAAGGTCTGAAATATAAATAGCATTGAGAGAAGAAAGGAAATTTTAATCCTGCATTCACACATATCTATTCCCATTACTAAAATACTGCCAGTTATCTAACACAAATGTGTAGTACAGGCAGGAGCATGTGCATCAAACTTCAGTGGAGCATGAATAAAATAAAAATTATTGCAGCCATTGTAGTCTTACTATCACTTCATTTTCTTCAGCTCTTGGGTGAGAGAGCAGAATTACCGTGTATGTTATTTTAGTGCCTACACTCATCCTGCTATGTCACTACATTCTCCTTGTTTAAAGCAGCTTTATGATGAGTGACATATTTATAGTGTTTTCCATATTAGGTTTTTTATTAAGTGGAACACTAAAGTAGCAAGAAAAATCCATATCAAATGAGCCTCTGTTTTTAATGGTTTACTGCATCTGCTCTATTTTCTGACTGCTATTTTGTTTAACAGGAGACTGAGATTCATGAAATCTTTTGTGAAATTAACATCTTACCAGAGAGAGAGAGCACCTTGAACTAAATCCAACTATAGTAAATCCCATCAAGCTTTGCCTTCATTCCTCTACACCTGGACCCTGAATAGCCCTCTGTATACCCAATATCTGTTCCTGCACTGCACCTATTTCCCATCTTCCCAAGCACTTAGTTCTGTGCTATCTCATTTTCATGATCTGTGCTGTTCAAGTGATCCATTTTCAGATAAATCAAATATTAGTGCAGGCACTGTTCCTTCACAGGTGCTTTTTCTCAGCAGCTGCTGCAGACTTGGACAAATAATCCAGAATGTTCCAGCATACTGTGAAGTCAGATATATTATCTGCCCATACTGTCATAAATGAATTAATATTGCAGTTACTTAGATGTGAAACTGTTGGTTTTTTATTTTAATAGCCTGTTTTTCAGCTCCACAGTTGCTTGTATGAATTCATGCATCAGAGTGATCAGGGTGGAACCATTCTGAGTAGGGGATGGTACAGCAGAAGCTGCAGGAGCACACACAGTCTCACAGATTCATCAGTCATCCACTAGCAGTTTTGATACACACCACTTATGGCAATAAATAAGAGACACACTGCCATCTAAACAAACAAAGGATAACTGTATCAACAGAACCTCTACTTGCGGGAGGATATGGTCACGGAATTGCTGGAAAAGTTCATCGGCCTCCCAGATTAGGACAGACGTCCAAATCCAAATGAAATGTGTTACAATCAGCACTTAAAAGTTGTCAGAGTGGATTTTCATAGCTGCATGAAGTAATCAGTGTGATGCCAACCAGTGAAGTATCCAACAGCACTGTAGTAAAAGTTTGTACTTCAGTGACCACTGCAGTTTATTCAAATGTGATCAGATTGGCTGAAATAGTAGCTACCATTTAGATAATGCAGACGTGAACACCTTGAGGACATTTATCATGAACACGTGCCATGTTTTTCTGGAACAGCCGACAAAAAAGCCCAACATCAATTACAGAGGTAACTAACTCTTGGTAGCTGTGCAGTAACTAGGTAAAATGTTTCCATAGAAACAGTGTTACCAATGCTCTTATCCACCCTACACAGGGGAATGGAAATCCCAAGTGAGCTATCACTAGAACTATTCCGTGATTTTTTTCTCAGAAGGACATAGCTTGCTCAGGAGAGCCTGGGTCTTATCTAAAGTGTATGCAAAGTACTTGACCTGGGGTTGCCTGGGAACAAACATGGAACTAGGTAATTTAGCAGAGCAGGGGTTCAACTGAAGAGGTGCCTGTGCCTTCCTCACATTCTCCTTGCTTCTTTTTCAATTAGGTTCTGTCCTGACAATCCATAGTCAGGCAGAAGAAGGTTTGATGGAACAGTTGGAGGTTGGAGGCTGAAGGTAGCCTGAACATTTGGCAAGCTGAAAGCAAGGTAAGGGCGGCTTACAAAGCCATTTGTGTGACAGTGCAGCCAACACCATCTGTACTACTGTGACCTGCTGTGCCCCAGCACAGTATCTGGGTCAAAATTTGTACCAAAAGTGAAAAAACCACAATCACTTCTAGCTTAGACACATCACACTGACAACAGTGCACCAATCATTTCTGGGGCAAACACAATCAAGTGGACTGAATGTGCAGTGCCAATGTAACTGAAGCAGTATAATATAGAATTTGTTGTAGTGTTACTGCCCTAATTTTTACATTTCTGGTAAAAAATAAAATAAATCCCGTCACTTTTTTCTCTCCACAATTCTTGTACTTTAAAAGACAATAATAGGTAACACAGGAGCCAGCGCAGAAAGATGTGTGCTGCTGGACCTTATGGTGACAAACAAGGAAAGTCTGGAGATGTGAGCACTGGGGGAAGCCTTGACTACAGCAACCACAAGATCAAGGAATTCAGTACCTGCAAGGAGTTGAGCAATGTAAAGGTTACTCAGGACAGGGTAACCTTCAGGACAGCTAAATTTGCCCTCTTCAGGAATCTTCTTGGAATAATCATATGGGAATGTGCCCCAGAGAATGGATGAGAAATTTAGCAAAAGAGGCAGGAGACCTGCATGGATGAACAGGAAACTCCTATGAAAACTCACACA
This sequence comes from Zonotrichia albicollis, assembly GCF_047830755.1. Taxonomy (NCBI): domain Eukaryota; kingdom Metazoa; phylum Chordata; class Aves; order Passeriformes; family Passerellidae; genus Zonotrichia; species Zonotrichia albicollis. The sequence goes on from NC_133822.1 coordinate 67,963,337, forward strand.
TAAGAAGGAGATGCATAAGGTGTATGGGACAGGGTGCCTGGGATGAATTTAGGGAAGTTATCAGAGTATACAGAAATGAAATGAGAAATTCCAAGGCCCCTTTGGAACTAAATATGGCTAAAGATGTCAAGGACAACAAGAATTTTTCCATTAATTGAATATAATTCAATTTCAATGTAATTTAAATTAATTACTAAAGGAATACTAAGGAAAATGTAGACCCACCACTAACTCTGCCGCAGAAGTTTCAGATAAAGCTGAGATGCTGAAAACCTTCTTTCTTTCAGTCTTCACCAACAAGGCCAGCCCTCAGGGATCCCTGACCCAGAAGACCATGGAGAGGGTCTGGAGGAAGGGTGACTTTCCATTGTTTGAGGAGGTTCAGGCTAGAGACCATTTAGTCAAATTTGATATCCACAGGTCCATGGACTTGTGGGATTTGCCAGAGGGTGCCAAGGGAACTGGCACACATCATTGTTATGGCACTCTTATCTTTGAAAGGTCATGCCAGTCAGGAGAGGGGCCTGGGGACTGGAATGAAGTAAATGCCACCTTAGTCTTCAAAAAGGGAGAGAAGGAACAGGTCAGCCTCACCTGGAGCATCATGTTCTGGAGGCCATTTTAATCATGTAGAAGGCAAGAAGGTGATAAGAAACAGTCAGTATGCATTCACCAAAGGGAAGTCTTGCTTAACCAGCCTGATTACTTTCCATGATGGGACAACTGACTGGAAACTTGAGGGGAGAGCAGTGAGTGTTGCTTGCTGGACTTCAAAAAGGCTTTCAAAATCCTCCTAGGTGAGCTCAGGGAGGGTGAGTTGGGTGAGTGGATAGTGAGGTGGATTGAGAATAGATAGAGTTCAGAGGGTTGTTATCAGTGGCACAGGTTGAAGGCTTGTCACTAGTGGTGTTCCCCAAGGTTCAATATTGAGCTCAGAATTGTTTAACCTATTACATGCCATATGGACACAATCCTGAGCAATGTGCTCTAGGATAACTCTGCTTGAACAGGGAGGTCAGACTGGGTGGCCTTACCCATTCTGTGATTCTGTAGAAAGCTAGCACGAAAGATCTCCTTTGGGAGTCAAAATACAATCTGCTACAGTTTTTTAAGATATCAGGACCTATTTGCAAAAGTCTAAAAGGTACATTCATATTCACCTTTGAATTATTTTACATTTAAAGGAAACTACACTGTGATATGTTTCTTTTAATTGCATCATATGTCAAAACCTCACTAATCATTCCACTTATGTATGAACAGTCCAATACACCCTTCAATTTCTTCCAGTGTCTACTTTAACAACTCTCTTTCCATAGGTTGTGTTCCTGTATGCATACAAACATTATCATGCTCTTTCCTGGAAGACCTCAGCAATGGATATGGATGATGATGAGCAAGAATAACAGGTCAGACTCACCTGTGTGTTTTCCAGAATTGTCAGTTGTTTTTCTGCAGGTGTCCTCTTGACTGTAAACTTGGTGAAGCAGAAATAATTGTTAGCATCCTAACACATCAGATATTCCACTAGCTCTTAATAAAAGAAAACAAAAAAATGCAGATAATTATAGCCAAATAACAACGCGTAAAAGGAATTAATGAAACTTTTGTGGATTAACTACCCTCTGGTTTTCATTATTTATTCACTTTGATGCTAATTTGCAAAATTCTGTAATTCACCATAGCTCTCCCTATCATTAATGCAAATTAACAAGTTTCTACTATAATGCAGTTATTATTATCTTCCCTTGCAAAAATGTACACGTTTCTTTAATTAAAGTATCCTGCATTTTTAAAAATCAGATTACCAGGTACAAAGGAAACAGAAAACATGAACAATGTACTCAGCTATTTAGATAAAAGCTAGGAGCATTGAGAATGACAGAGGTCCTTTTTATGTGTTTAATAAAAATTAGACAAATGTAAGAGAAGAATTTTAATGAGATTGTTTCAGTGGAGGTCTTTCAGAAGTGCTGCATGCATATTGTAGCCATTGAGGATTACTAACAAACCATCAATCCATTTGCAGACATTATACAGCTGTAGATCACATAGACTAAGTTGTAGAAGTGAAAAACAAAAAAGCAAATAACACTTGATAAATCTTAACATAGAATAAGTAATATTTTTCCTTCTTATCAGTCAAACTGCCCTTTTCTTATAACATGCATGAATTTTACTCACTGATGCCGAAGGCTACTACATAGTTTCTCAATAACAGAATTTTAATACAGGAAATGTTCTAAGCCAAAATTCTACATTCAATAGAAACTTGATAAACATGAAGATGGCTAGTCAAAATATTGAGAAGGGGTTTTTTTTGCATCTTTTGTTTATATGTTCAATATTTTTGATTTCTAATGACTTAATTTATTTCAGAAATTAATCAGCTTAAGAGATGATTTCGCTTTTATATACAAATGAGGGTTGTCATGTCAACATTTGACAGGTACACAATTTTCTGACTGAACAGGAATATCAAGCTCACCTATCCTATAATTCATTTGTATTGGCTTGACTTTTCATCTATTTTACAGTATTTGGGAAAACATACGAAAGTTGTGAAGTCTTACCACTTCACAGTTGGATTAGTTACACTCCCACTCCCATCAAATTAGCTGAGGAGAGTGGCAGCACAGAAGTCATGCAAGAAATTTCCCTCCTCAGGTGTCTTCTGAGGTCATGTTACCTTGCTTCCAAGTTCATGCTCAAGTCCAAACCTCCCAGTTGTCCAGACTGAGTGTCTGTTGGCTCACACTTCTGTGCAGCTGCAGACCAAAGCATCTGTATCCTCAGACCGTTATGAGGTCAGGGGCCAGCAGCACAGACTGTCTTGTGTTTAAGTCCCAATTCCACAGACTGAAAGTAGCAAGCAGTTGACTGGCTCAGCAGGACTTGCTCATACACCTACAGACCTGACCAGCCTGTATTAGCAGGATCTTGTAACTGTGAATTTTCCAAGTGGTGTATGCTGTGCCAGTGGAATCTTTATTTTCTTAATTCATGTTTTTTTACATTGTTTCTGAAAAAAAAAAAAAAAAAAAGCATCTTCACCTTGTTGAAGTTTTTGGGATGGAAGCATGGTCAGTTCCCTGAGGGAGAAGAGCAGAATGCTGTAGACAGACAAGGCAGACTTTATTGGCAACACAAAATACTTCCTAGAAGGAAATGGTAAGTGCTTATTAAAGAGGAGAGGAGGGGAGTGGGAGGAATAAAAGGGGAGAAAGCTGTAACACAAAAGATAAACACCATTTTTAGGATAAAAAAAAGCAATTCTCTGGGATGAACCTAATCCCAGAAAATGAGAGTCCTTGTACCGCAGGACTTAGCACAAGATGGAGGGGAGACAGGAGGTTGGAGAAAAGTGGAAAAACCACTGATTGAATGAAAAGAGAGAGAAAAGAAAGGAGTGGTTGACTAGAGAAGGAATAGTAGGATATGGATGAGGAAACTGCGGTGCATAATGGTGTTTATAGCTGTGGAAGTTTAACCTATAGGGTTGGGACTTATGTGTGTGATGAGTCGTTCTGCAAGTTTATGTGTATTGATATAAACTCTCTTTTTTGTTCCTGTCTGCAGAAGGGACAGGTGGGTTACACTAATGCACTATCTACTTTGTATTTGCACCTGCAGAGTCATGCAGAGTTCCTCACCAGCATGTAGTGTGTAGGCACAGCTGCGTGTATCTTCACAGATACAGAACCTTTCTGGTGAGCATCACTATACAAATGAGATTTGTAGCCCTGAATTGCCAGGGAAAGCATAACAAAGGAATGCTCTATTGCCATTTAATCATGGATAGTGGTAACATGTGATGATGGGTACAGATGACCCTGATAGGAGCTGTCTGCCTGCTGGAGAGACCTATCAAAGTGTGTATCCCAGCTAGGTAGCTGCTGCTGAGGTTGCATTTGGCTTGGAAGGATGGGGTCACTTCAGACATTGACAATACAACCTAAGGCACCAGGGTGAGTTCAGGGATAAAAATGGCTGCTTCTCCTAGCAGAAACCTTTAAAAAAGTGTTGTCTTGTGTATAACTTGTGAGAAAATGAGTTTTCACACAGCAGAAGTAGAGCTGCCTCATGTTGTAAAAACATCTTGGCATGTAATAATCTGAGTTGTGGGAAAGTCTGAAGAACTAAAATGTTCTTCAGAACAAACCTATCTTCTGCCTTGTAGTGAATAAAAGGTAGTAGAGGAAGAGACAAGTTTACCATGGGAGGAAAAAAGGGATTGTGATCTCAGGTCAATGAGGAGTAGAAGCTCTGAGATGTTGCTCTGTGCTAGCACCTGAGTAATGTGTGGGACCAGGAAAATACCATATAAGAGCAAGCTTGCACAGACAGGACCAACAGCATGCAAGCCCGGAGATTCTACTCCAGTCTTTTGCACCCTCATAAACAAAATGAGCAGATTAAGGGATTAGATATCATAAGGTCAGTGTGTTACCCAGTGCTATGTTGAATATGGGTGGTCTAAAGTAGAAATGGAAACTATAGGAATTAGAGATGAATGTGATCTATGGAGAAATAAATCCAGCAGGTAGGAGGTGAAGTAATTTATTTATTTATTTGTTGGAAGGTTCGTAGTTCTTTGTCTCAGGACTTGTGTAAATGACAAAAGCAGCAGAAATTTCATGGGACAAATAATACCAGTAATGAACGAGTCAAAGAGAGGAAAATCTTTTGGTAGTTAAAACAATATTACTATTTTATTTAGTATATTTACTGTTTTAATTAGTGTATTTCTAACTTTTAGGATCACTAATAACTCTATTCTGCATATTATAAACCTTGAATGCATCCCTACCATCTGTAGACTTGACAGCTGAAATCTTCCTGTTCTGCAGTGTTTTCTGAACAATTTTCCTCCACTGTGGAAGAAAAGAGAGAATCTCCTAGGCTAGGAAAGGTGTTAAAAAACTCATTGAGAAAAGAGTCAGTGTAAGAGTAGCAAGGACCCCTAACCTGGAGTTGACAAATGAAGGCAGAGAGGTGAAAGGGTCCTATTTTCTCAAGGGTTGTGCTTCTTACTCATTATGCCTTGCAGAGTTTCTCAGCTGACGTCAATCAGCAGAGCCCGCTGTTGGTATAAGTGAGGCTGCACAGAGAATTAGGCTCACAATGTCTTAAATGTGCTAGATTGGGAACGAATGTGGTATTACATTTGAATTCCAAAGGAGTGCCACATCATTTTTTTCTTTGTTATCTGACAGTTGGAAAGTTGGAGACACTGTGCGTGAAAAAGAATAATGTTACACTTATTTTGAGCAATTGACAGACATGGCTGGAAGTCTGATATGATTAATACCTCAATAATAGGGCCCCAGTAAATTAGTCCCAACAGATTCACAACCTAGAGAGTGCGCCAAGATACTAATAAGAGTTAAGGTATTTTTATTAGCTAGCAAATTCCATTTTTAGCTTTGTGTTACCAAGAAGATTTTAAAATGCATTAAACTCAAAAGAATTAAGAAGATCTCTTAAACACGAGTGGAGAGGAAATGGTTGGAAGAACCTGTGAATACCCTCTCTAAGCAGAAATAGCCTGAGATACCTATCTTCATATCCACTTCCTTAGCAACACCTTGAGAATTTTTCCTTAATTATTCAGATATATGGATTTCTTTTTATTATTATTTCTCTTCTAGGGCATCTGTGAAAGACGTGCTGCCACACTCAGTAGAGAAAAGGAAATATCAAGCTCAAATGCATATAAATTCAGCTGCAAAGTAGGGACAAAAAGCATCAAATGGTTCTCCTTGTGTTTTCTTTCATTCCTAAAGCAGCAGGAACATTCAGGTCCTTTTCCTTCCCATCTCAAGACTTAAGGAGAAGGGATGTCTTCATAGTGACAGAAATCCAAACTTATACAAAGACCTTGTCTGTAGATCCTTTCTGCATCAGCCAGCAAGTGAAGTTCAACTTACACAACAGTATCATTTCAGGAATTATCCTTATCCAGCTCCAGTCCAGGAAGACTTAATTACTGGCTATGCTATTTTTTACTTGTTTTCAGCATCTTTATGGATAGGGGTCTCAGCTGAGCTGATAAGACACTGTAGTAGATCTGGCACTGAGCTCAAGCTTTGCTCTGGTGACCTGCCAAGTACCACCAGCAGGCAGCTCAGCCATGATATCTTACCTGGTTATTCACACTGGAAGATCAGAGGCAGCAGCACAGGTGCTGGCCACTCCGTATTTTTATGTGGTTTTGCTCTGTAGTCTGGTGTGCCTTCACAGAACAGGTTATTCAGGCTCACATGCATAAAGCAGAGAGGTTCACACATCAATAAGAACCTTATTGAACAGGGCACTGTGCATGTATAATATTAGAAACAGTCCCTGGCTAATAAATCTTTAGTCTAATTACAAAGAGAAAATGACAAGAAATAAGTATTTCATAGGAATTTTGAGAATAAAAAAAACCAAAACAACAACAACAACAACAAACCCAAAAAAACCAGGGGGAAATACAGGTGTTGAAGTGAAGGCAGGTAATGTCATTGAAACAGAATAGCAGAATGCAGCAGTGCTGAATTTGGTGGAACCACAGATGGTGAACCCCTGCAGGAATGTGGAGAGGGAAACATGTGGTCACAAGGACAGGCTAAGGTGCCTTTCAGTGTAAAGCCTTTCATGGCTGGTAAAGGGACAAGTAGGGCCATCGATCCCCTGGTAAAACGGGAATATAATGAAATTTAGGCTGAGAGACTGAAATATGTATCAGCCAAAATTAAATGATAGATGTTGAAGTGTGAGAGAATAAGTTTTATAAAAAATTGGGGAATGTAAACAACACAAATCCCAAACTGTGATATGGAATAAAGAGAAAAAAAATATGTCAGTATGGAGGTGGAAATTAAGACTGCAGGCTTCCTTTGGATATGTTTAGATCAAACTTCTAATGCTGGAAAAAGCAAAAGTCTGTTCTGTCACTTTGCAAGTAATACTAAAATATGTTGATTTTTCTTTTAAATTACCTTCCTTCAGAAGTTAATTTTTATAAACTACAGTTTTACTAAGAAAGATGGTTAATCTACTTAATAGCTGTGAACTTGCCTATTCATCTTCCAACTTTGAGAGGTCTTATGTTGCTTCCCAGGTCTATCTGAGAAATAATTTCATTTGAAAGCTATCACTGAAGCATGCTACTGGTTGCTGTTCTTTATCTGCTGAAGAACTGGTCCTGTGGATATCAACTCCAAAGTGAGTGATGTTTAAGCTCTCTTAAATTGACAAAAGTGATCAGATATGAAAAGTGGTGATTTTACACTTTGGAAGTATTAAAGTGTAGCTTTTTCACATTTTGATTGCAATTTGAATTATTTAATTTCTTTTTTCCCTGAGTTCACTCAAGCCTAGAATTTGAGCTGATAAATCAATGCACTCCCCCACTAATGATCTTAATGGGCACTCTCTTTGAAAGTTAAACATTGTAGTAAATCGCTCAAACACAGTCTTGAAAAGCTAAACACAGATTTGAAATCTTTCTCATGTTGGGTAAGGCTGTCTTCAGCTTTCAACATAATTGCAAAAATTACAAAGGCTTGAAACTAAAAATATGTTATAACAACCAGTTTCATTGCTATAGTCACAATGATTGTTATGATGATCCAAATAACCACCATTGCATTAATGGAAATTTTAAATCCCTGCATGCATTATTTTTAAAGCCTTGTAGGCTATCTCCTCTTCAAAGTTTCAGAAATACTCTTAGTTACATAACAGATGAACAAACAGCACAATGTTCGTCTGCAGATCCTTTCTTGTCTACTCACTGTGAGTAGCAATATCTTTCTTGCATTATCAAAAGACTTATTTTTTTAATGCTCAGTTAAATCAAGTGAGCATCAACTAAATATTTAATGCATACAGACTACCTGAGAAAAACCTTTGTTTTAATTTTACTCCTGTTCATAGCTGCAAGGAGAGATCTTATGTAAAGGTACAATAGGACATGTATTTTTAGGAACTCCCCAGTTGTTTTCCTGTCACACTGCTCAGCCTATTCAATCACCTGGCTCTTCTGAAAATGCCAGTTGTCCCAAACTCTTTGATGTCCACTGACAGCAATTGCTAGTAGAGCAATTCACCCAGTGGTCATAAAGACAATCCATGCAGCCACTAGCAATAGCACTAAGCACTGCTTCACTTCCCTGTAACACACTTGCCAGCCCAATATTTAGTTCTCAAATATCTCACACATTTCAATGCCTCCTTCCTCCTTTTGTCACTGAAAAATATGAAATATATCTCCAACCAGTTTGCCACGTTAGAAAGCCAGCATTACTTTATTGGCAGTGCTGGAAGTATGGGGATCGCTCATAAAGCAATGTATACTCAGCAACCTAACAGAACAAGTCATATTCTTGAAAATAATACATATTCATCACATTTTTATTACATATTCATTACATTGCCTGAATAAATGCATTTATGCTAGTTATTTCTATGGACTTATTTGGATATGGTTCTGTATCTTCTGATGCATCTCTTCTCCTTGAGAGGGTCTCAAACGTGATCAGGTCATAATGTACTTCCATTTGCTCTGACACACAATCCTTGTTCTCAGAACTAAAACATCTGTTAGTGCATATTAATCATTGACGTAGGTAAATAAATAAGCATCTCCTGGCACAAGATATTCATCACAGATATAGAGATCAAACACCATTGCACTGAAATCAAAAGAATTTTCCAATACCTTCCCCCACTGCTGCATAGATTTCTTTAAAAAAAGTGACTTATGATCTGGTTATTAAAATTATTAGAAAAATACCTCTGCGCAAATTAAGGTGCAAAGGAGACCATTTGTCAATGGCAATAGTATGGCTTTTATTTAACAGTAAATGTGAGGAGAGACAGAGAAAAAATAGAAAAAGGGAGAGTGGCCAAGATCCCTGTGGCAGATAACCTCGCAGTCCAAAGTTCCCATCAGGAGGTATATTCAGGTAAGTGTGGTCTTAGGTGGTTGCAGCTTCTTTATACAGTTTTTCCATAGTGGGCAAAAAGTTCTTCATAACAGTGTTTAAGCCATTAACCATAACATTTCAGTCTCTCACACTTGTTCCATAATGCTCTCCTGAAAAACAACAAACTCCTGACATCTGTCATTGAATCCTTTTCAGAATTGTGGTGCTCCAAAGGGACACCTGCTGTCATGGATCAGACAGAAATCTGGGAGGGAGGAGTTTCTCATACCTAATTTTGACATTAATTAATACTTTCCTTTAGTTGGTCTGTGGGTATCTCAATTTACCACAACTTAAAGGCAAAGAGCTGTGGCCTTGTGAACACATTAACATTGTAAAAAGGAGCTGTTCTTAAAAGCAAATCAGAAAGAGCTAAAGGCATCTTCTGCAGTAAAACTACTACTCAACAGGTCACAGGGGCACTACTTGAATTACTCAAAATGCTCTAAAAGTTGTAAGTACCACCTACAGCACATTGCTATTAGGCTAAAAACACACTGTAATAAATGGTGAAACAAACGTTGTTTCCTAATTTATGAGGATTAGGGGAGCATTTTGCTTTCACTCACAAGAATAATAATAATCATATTAACTCAGAAGATTACAGCTAAACAGAAGATATATTTGGAAATAATGTATGTAATTTCTGCATTGTGTATTTCAAATCTGGGCAGAAAAACTACCAAATGAGGCACTGAGTAGCAATAATGGAACACTGCACAATTAGACAGCTCAGAGATTGCCTCAAATTGACTTGATATACTGAGTTACTTGCTTGCAAGGTTGTGCCAAAGGTACAAGAGGGGAAGTATAAATATCACAAGACGATCACTTACACAGTTGAAATAGAGACCATCACAGCAGCAGCAATGGTCTAAATCCCACAGGAGAGTGAAAAAAGCAATATGATACCTCCACTTTCTTCAATAGCTTTATTATTACTATTTCATAGAAGAATCCTCCAGTGGAAAAAATATGTTACCCAGTTGTGCATGCGAGCAGTCTAGCTCATTGCTCCTCTTCAGCAGCCAGGTTTATAGGGATTAAAAGTCACTGAGCTGCTTTGTGAGTGAAAAACAGCATTCTTCATATATTATGACTGAATAATTGAGCACATAATTTAAAGACTGCCATACCTTGTTTCAATCCAAAGGAATTCTGACCAAAATGTTCAAACAATCATCCACTACCATAAGACTGTGTGTTTGTTAGTGTCTTTCAAATCTGAATATTTTGGAAAGCAGCTGACCTCAGGAATTGTAGTGAAAGGCTTCAGCTTTGGCTTTTGTCCTCCATATTCTGCTAAGTTGTTCTCCTTATTTGTTGCCATTTTTATTCAGGGAGAAGCATATAAAAATAATGCATAATCCTATGCACCAGTGATTCATGGTACACTGACAGTTTCAGCATCAGGCTCTCTAAGGCTTCATGTTTCATTCTATAAACAAACAAACTCAATGATGCATCCTTGCCTTCAGGTTCAGAGTAGACTTCTTGAATCTATCTATATTTTAAAATGTTAAAACAGATATTATATATATATGATTTCCCTTCTTAGAATAGAACTGTTACCAGCCAGAAAATATCAAAAACATATCTGAAGCCATATATAAAATTCTATTTGAATGGGATTTACTTATTTTTAGTTTTTTTACTTTGTTTGTTAGGTATAAAAGTGGTTTGTTGTTTTTTGGTTTTTTTTGTACTTTGCAGTGTTAGCAGATGACACAGAAAGCAGGTTTGTTGTAACCTATCACCTGGCAGACCCAGTGGTCTGAATTGCTACAAAGATTTCCTGGCAGAAATTTACTACCAGTGCTTTCTCTTTAGAGTTAATGTGGCCTCCACACATGGAAAAGAGTAAATACAACTTACTTTTATAAAAATGCATATTAAATTGAATCTAGCTAAGTAACACAACCACTTTTCTTCCATTATAATGTATCTGATATAGTTTTGCTTAACACAATAAAAGCATACCCTGATCTGATTTATCATGTAATTATGTAAATTATCCATTATAAATTGTCTCTGTCAGAAAAAAAAAGCAACTACTCTCCTTGAATATCATCAGAATTAGCCCTAGAAGGTTTAAAATTCAAGAAAAGAAGTACTGAAACCATGTATGTTTCCCTCAGTATTTTAACCAATAGCCAGTAAGAATTAATTTTTGATTTATCTAAGTGAAGTACATGAAAACAGGTTTAACTCACAGGAAAGTTTTAAACAGGAAGGATGATGAAACACTGCAGTTTAAGAAGGAGAGTTGGGAATGAAAGACCTATTTAGCTGTGGTGCACAATGCACCATTAAGAGTTCAGGTTTCTTTGGGTGAGATATAATTCTTCTACCGATTACCACATCTGCAGAATTCCAGTATAACCTTTCCATACAAAGCATTCCTGTAAAAGAGCTATAGCATCTCTGATTACCTCAACTTTCACAATGGTGTAATTCCATATGGGCATTATGGGATAGAAGAGGACACCAACTATAAATGAAAGGATGAATCTAATTTAAAGCTAAAAACTTTTAGTGTAATAAATATGTAGAACCAGTTTGAAACCTGATACAGACATGAGGAGACAACAAATCAGAGAAATAGCCACAAAAAAAAAGCACTGGTTTTATTCCTACATCTGTAGTCTACTTTTAAGTGTTAAAGATAATAGTTTTCATTGTGTTCACACATATGATTTAAATAATGAAGAATTAGTAATATGAAGCTCCCTACTGCCTTGATCTTCCATTAAATCTCTGCAAGAAAGCAATGTGACACAGGTTGGCAAATCAGTGGTGTGAAAATTAATGAGTTTTCTCCATGCTGATCAACAGTTGCCCTACCTCTACCAACAGGTGATTTATGTTCACCTTAAACACTTTAGGTGTTTAGTCTAAGCAAATTAAATGTCATTTCTGTATAGAGGAGTTTTACAACATTTGGTCAGTTACATAGGATATGTTTTAAATTAATATCACCTCCTATTCCCAAATTTTCTATGTTCCCATTCCTTCTGTTGCATCCCATATTAACACATAATCTTTTAATAATTCTATAAATGTGGAAATTTTCTTAATCTTTGCTCACCTTGCTATTGCAATCTGTAAATGCAGATTATTAATTTGCTTCAATACTCAAAAGTAGAAAATAAACATTAGTCCTGGTTCCAAAATGACTAATATTTGGTGCACTTCAACAGCCAACTAAATGAGACAGTCTGGTGATAATTCAATATTCTCTTGATTAGATGTGACTGAAGCAGACAAATAAACTCAGGTTGAGAATGCACAGTAAATTCAATGCAATTCAATAAAGTCTATATGGGCAAAAATATTTTACTACAAGTTAGATATCCTGGAGGACAATACACTTCCAAATAGTTGTTTAAACGGGAAATACGGAGTTCTGGAAAAAATCTTTTATTCAAGCAAGCTACTTTAAATGTAGCTATCAATAGGAGAATTTTCTTAGATCCAAGATTTAAAAAAGAATAAAAAAGAGATAAAGCACTCAACTACATCCTGAAACTAATCAGATAAAGCAATCAGGTAAATGTTTAGAAAGTATATTAGTAGGAATAGTACTTCTTTCTTTTTTCTCTCTCTCATACACAGATACACTCTTATATCAGTGGAATAATTTTTCACAAAGTTCAATTAAATAGACTTACAACAAGCCTTTATACCTGATCCTAAGGGAAGTCTACTGACATTAAGGAGACAAAGTGCCATTCCCTGCTTGGGATGAGCCCTAATGACCAGGGGAAGCAGAAGGATGTGATCAGGCCATCACAGGTGGGATCCAAATCCCGCTGCATAGAGGCGTGACAAGAGTCTGTGTGTGGGTGTGTGTGCCCATATACAAGGATGTGAATTTGTTTCCTTTTCAAATCAGCAGTGTTCAGAAGGGTTGGGGTTTTTCCCAAGAAAGCAATGAAAGATGGATATCTGTCTGCACTCACATTTGACACAGAATTCACTTTGCTATATTTTCCTTATATATTCTGTCCTTGATTAACCAAACTAATATTTCATCAGTTTCTAGTTATATCCAAACTGCCTTCCCCATATTGCTTCAATAAAAGGTACAGACACAAAATTAAGGTTCTACTAAATATACAGGAATTTAAAAAGAAAAATCTAAGTAAATGCTTTTAATTCTTTCCTGTTTATTGCAGCTTTATTAAAATGCTTAGTTATCCAGACAGAATAACTGTCAGAATTCAGAATTCAATTTCTGAATCCCGAAGCATTAAAATTTTATCATTAGCATTTCCGACAGATCAAAAATATAAATATCACCTGTATTTTATTTATCCTCTATAATCTTAAATTTTTATTATAATGAGAAATATTTTATGGTGATCAAATGGAGTAGTAATATTATTTCAATTACTAGCAGAAAAATAAGAAAACCTATCTACGTTCAACATGAGAATTTTAAATTGTGTAAAACTAATTTTGACTTGGACTGTAGATAGAACATATTGATTCAAGACTAAGATTCAATGAAATCTTCAGAAATCATGTATAATTACTACAAAAACTGCATATCAAGTGTTTTGCAGTAGAACTGTACTGTGAGACAGGAAAAGAAAATTCTTCAAAGGAAAAAAACCTGAAACTAGGTAAATTCAGACCTGAAACTAAGTGTAACACCACCGGTAGTTAATCACCTGAACAATTTTTGAGGGATCTAGGAAATATGGATTGGACTCTTTCTACCTCTTCCCCTTTATCCACTCCCTCTACATCCCCAGCTTGCTGTAGGAAGAAGGAAAAAGTATGAACTTAAACTGTTCAAAAATCTGGATAGAATTTCTCTCTTCTTAATACAGTCTCACATACGCTTGAAATATATGAAAATGTCAGCTAGAAATTTGATTATAATACAGATATTTTCAGCTGACTGGAAGACTGAGAAATAAAATATGAAAAAGAATCTGAACAAACAAAATATTTTCTTTTATAACATGTTAAATTTGTAAAATTAAAAAACAAACAAACAAACAAACAACAAAATATCCCTAAACAACCAAAAAAAACCCACCAATAATCCCAATGGCTTTCAGGTAACTAAATCTGGACATCTGCCATGTAGATGCCTGCAGCTAAGCAAATTTCCTTGTGGTTAGTGAAATCAAGTATACAATTGACTTCATCCCTTTAAAAAAAAATAATTCTAGTATAGGTATGATAGGCTGGAGTCTTACAGAGTTTCTTCCTCTGTGTTGATCATAGAGGAACTCTAGATACCTAACTAATCTTCACACCTGTGCAGCAGATCTCTTTGGCATCACTTTTCGTATTGTAAACACATTAAAGCAGTAAACTGATCAATGTTTTCTTTTTTTTTTTTTACAGCGTATTTCAGACTGCTACAGTTCTGATTTTCTTGTTTTCTTTTTGTTTTCTTGTTTTCAGTAGACTGCTACAGAAACTCCAGCTTCTCACAATAATTATAAAAGAAGCAAGAATGTCTGAAAAGTTTTGAAATTTCATTAATATGTCTAATATATCTGTGTGACGGTGTTCACACGGGTTCTTGGATGAGGGAAGAGATGAGCATCTGACTCCATGTTTCAGAAGGTTTGATTTATTATTTTATTATATATTACATTAAAACTATACTAAAATAATAGAAGAAAAGGTTTCATCAGAAGGCTAGGTAAGCTAAGAGAAAGGAATAATAACAAAGGTTTGTGGCTCGGACAGAGAGCCTGAGCCAGCTGACTGTGATTGGCCATTAATTACAAACAACTCTATGAGACCAATCACAAATGCACCTGTATCATTCCACAGCAGCAGATAATCAGTGTTTACATTTTGTTCCTGAGGCCTCTCAGCTTTTCAGGAGGAAAAATCTTAAAGAAAGGATTTTTCATAAAAAGATGTCGGTGGCATAACTGTTAATTTATTTATTCTGCGTTTGATAGTACTGTCTTAAGTCTTGTAAGGTACAACCCTTTTTTCTCTAATTCAGACCACTAATATGATATGTATTTATCTTCTCCGTTATCCAGATGTGAGGTACCATATTCCGTGTCATAGCACAAAGATGGGAGATATATGTACATACCAATATATATTGACTTCAAAAGAATCAAGTGTAGGTTTTCTGTCAGAAGCTTTATGAGTCCAACACTAAAGACATTTTTATAATGCCAGACCATGTGCTGTGAAAGAGTCTCAGGGGTGGCCAATGCATAGCTGAGGTATTTCATATCAACTCATTTAATAGTATTCTATGAAACAGAAAAGGAAATCCAACCCCAAACTAAAGGGAAAAAATAGGCACAAATAAACAAACAATAGAAAAATCAAACTATGGGTTTCACACTTAGAAATAGAATTTTCTATTATCTGGACCTTTACCACCAGTAAATAAATAGATAACTCAATACTCACCTGTAAATTGTGTAGCCACTATGTAGTAGGTTTTTTTCCTGTAGACCATTCCAGCTGTATAAATGATCTCCTGGTGTCTCCTGTATTCATTTTCTAAAGGCAGCTGTCTTTATTCCTAGTATCCACAACAACACAAACAACACTTTAACTTGCATTTCTCCAATTCAGTGCAAAGACCTAATTTCTGAAAAACAGAATAGAGTTCTAGGGAACTTGGTATTAAGAAATGCTTAAGACAAACGGTGCTGCCATATTTAGCATGAGATAAGAGTGGCAAAAGCATATTTCTAGTCAGATAAGTGAGAAAATCGTAGAAAATAGACTGAGATTTGTATTCCCTGCAACCCATAAGCAACTGCTCATGGCTAGTGATATATTTCAAGCAATTTGGAGACCTGACAAGACAATCAAATCCAATTGACTTCAGCTCATTATCAAAATCACAAAAAAATTGAAAATATCTTCAGAAACCTTGAAAAGTCATGTTGACAATGAGTGAGGACTTTGTCCAGTTACTGCTGCCAAAATGGGCACTATACCTCAATTCCAAAAATAAAATAAGCATTCTGCATCAACAATTCCAAAAGAGTGACCAAAGAGGGCAGAGGAAGCTGTTGTATGCTTACAGGTGGATGTCTGATAGAGCATTTATGTGATAATGGGAAAAACTTCAGAGTGTAAAATCAAGCATTCCTGCAATAAAAGAGGGAATTGTTATTTTGCATTATTTTCATAAATTACCAGAGTTTAATAATATAGCTTAAACTTATATAGAACATTTCACAGTCCTTTGAAACTACATGTATTCTAATTTTGTCTTAAAAGACAATAGGTCTTGTATTTTGGAGAGTTTCTTTTTTGACATCTCCCTCACTTTTGATCTTGGCACTGTCTCCTTTGGGTATATTTCAAATTTTTCACTTCTAAAATGTCTTGAAGATTAGAAATGAATAAGCTGTCCTTCTCCAGTTCATACCCAAAGATCAGAAATGCTTTTCACTTGCCTTTAAAGGTACAGCATGCTCTAAGTTCCTTCACTCACTCACCCTGTGTTCTCTGAGAACTGACTATGCTCGTGTCCAGTCTCTTACAGAAAAGGAAAACTCTATCTGAATAATTGTAAATTCTCAAATTAATGACTCTTGTCTCACTTCATAAAAGATATAATAGTCCATTTGAATTTCTTTAATTTTCTTTCTTGATTATTTGACTTTAACTTCTTTGTTAGCCTCATCAGAAAATGCTTTGTTAGAAAAAATGCTATATACATAAAAATCTCCTTTCAACCCACTGTGCTTACATTGACCCTAAATCGAAAATGTCATATTAAAGCATCTATATACACAGAAACTTACTTTCCATTAACACAACATAATTAATTTGTATTTCATTTTTGTCCTTCATTTGTTTCAGAAACATTCAATGTCATTCTAATACTTTGCCTTTAAAACAACAATAATGACAACAAAATTATGTTGGTTGTGTACTTCTGGTCTAGCCTGCTTTATCCTTAATCCTTTCTGAATATAAAATTACACTTACTTGTAAAGATCATTTCTGAAAGACAAAAAGTAATGCATTAGAAGTTTGATTATAGTTCAAATTAATATAAAAGTATTTTAAAATTCCACATACTATTTTTGTGCAAGATTCTATTCCCCAAACCAAATTACATGTGAACTCAGTAATGTTTCTCTTCTCCAAAACATCCCTTCTTTATAAAATCCAGCAGCAAACACACTGACTTCAGTTCAGAGGACTAGATTAGATGATCATGGAATGAGGTTATGGAGTCCTTTAGTATCCAAAAACCACTCTGATAGAACATGATTCAAAAGCCTTACTTTTCAGTTGCTGCTTCTTAAATCAATGCAGAGGAAAAATAAAGTGTCCATATAATCAGTCTTTGATTTGAAAGGGATGGACCACCAAGCCCTCTCACACTTCCAGAAACTGTCCCTTAGATGCTGCTCCCTTGCTGTGTAAAAAAACCCAACAATTGAGACAAGCTAGACAGCAAGCCATGGAAATTCATTAAAACTATTTTTAAAAGGAAAAAAATAGCATTTTTTCTTATAAGGATTTTATATGAATATTGATGTGACAATATAAGAGAGAATACATCTTGTATTCTTGCTTGTCTTGCTTCTAGAACTCCTTGCTTATTGCTGCTACTGTTTTGAGATATATAATTATAGCAAGCACAATTCTAAACTGGATAATTTTAGAACTGCCAAATACTTGAAAAAACAAATAATTACTAATATGAAATTCAGTACAGAAATAAAATATTCTCATAAATACATACAAAAAAATCTCACAAAAATATTGTCAGGATTGTTTTCATAAAATAATATAAAATGCATTTAGTGATTTTGATAAATTTTTCTGGTGGATACTATAAAGAAATCTTGCTTTCAGTTTCCAGTTACAGATATGTAATTATATCTGACACTGCACTCATTTGTTGTTTTGTTTTCAGGTGAATCAAGCAAAATCTCAACAAGAATAAATTACAGAATTAGCACACCTTTGTTATTCATTCTGCTGGAAACCACTTCAAACTTGGTAGCTGTCAAAAGACAAGGTAAATGTAGATAGTATTAATAAAACCACTGAAGCCAGGCTAGAATTTATTCATCATATCAGTTGCATAAATGTTCTAGGATGTAAATTAGTTTGCTCAACTTTTGCCACATTTGAAAAAAAAAGGGCAAAATAAATGCAATAAAAAAATCTTATTTAAAAATGTCCAGGTGATAGGATTCTAGAGATGCTAATATATGCCCATGAGTTAAAAAGGAGCTCAGATGACAAGATGTGACTAAACACTTAATTTGTAAACAAATGCACCATCTTCACTAGGAATTCTACCCCTTGAAAACTGCTACCCTCCCATCTTAGAATGTATAGAGGGAAACTAAACAATGACCAAGAACAGTGACTCAAAACATATTTCCATATAGGAAAGACTGAACAAATTGGGTGTCCTTATTGGATAAGAGGCAATTGAGACAGGACATCGCTCTCTCATGTGTGGGTACGAGAGAGGAATAGGGTATGATTATTCACTACTTCCTTTTCTACAGAAAAATGGTCATAACCAGTGAAATTATTTGATAACAGGCTCAATTCAGACAAAAGAATGTCACAAGATTCTTTGTTGAATTGAAAAAGGGATTAGTATGGTATATGGGGAAAAGTCCGTCAGCAGCTATTAAAAATGAGTCTTGTGCCTAACCTGCAGCTCAGAAGTTCTTAATCCTCCTGATTGTCAGGAACTGATAGGATATAAAAGGAAAATTGCTTTATAATATTTTCCATTTTCCCTTAATCTTTCTATAAGATTTTTCTGGTTGCTACTGCTGCAGACTAGCTATTGGACTAGACAAACCTGTGGTCTGACCCTGGGCAGCTGCAGAACTGCACTGGTTTTCAGAAGAGAGAAAGAGAAAAAAAAGTCTACTGATATCAATCACACAATCTTTACATAATAAGTAATAATGTGAAATGATGATTTAATAAATGTAAACAAATTTTCTTTGTTTTCATACTACAGTATTATTAATATTTATTCTGTAATTTTGGTTGCCAATTTTGGATATTTAAAATTATTTTCAATATCAGTATTCCTGTTGTGGAACATTTAATGCTTAATTTAGTTCACATATATTGAACTTAACTTTACTTCCATTTTATTCCTCCAAATACAATACAGATCAGTGTAGAAAGTTTGGTGTTGAAAAGCAGTCTTACTACTGAATTTCTAAGCTGCTGGGGATTTCACATAAAGCAGAAAATTGTTCTTTTCAATCCCTTTTTTGAATCCCTGATTTAGAGACCTTATATATTCCACCCATGTTGCCTTAAATTACACATGCTGAGCAAGTATAAAACATTCAAGAAATAAGACCCCAGAGGGTCCTAATCAGTCACACAGAGACACTATTGGTGTCCCCCAAGGTTCAGTACTGGGCTCAGTATTGTTTAACATATTCATCAGCGGCTTGGACAAAGGGGCAGATGCTTCTGCAGCAAGTTTGCTGAGGATGCAGATCTGGGAGGAGTGGCTGACACCCCAGAGTGCGGCCCAGGTGTCAGCAGTGTGTCCTTGTGGCCAAGAAGAGGGTGTCCTGAGGTGCATTGGAATAACACTGCACAGGTTGAGAGAGGATCTTGCACCTCTACTCAGGTCTGGTGAGGCCACATTTGGAGTTCTGTGTCCAGTTCTGGGGTCCTCAGTACAACAGAGACAAGGACCTTCTGGAGTTGGTCTGGCAAAGGGTGCCAAAGATGATTAATGGATTGGAGCTCCTATTTTTACAAGGAAAGGCTGAGAGAGATGGATCTGCTCAGTCTTGAGAATGAGAGAGCCTTATCAGTCTACCTAAGTATCTGAAGAGAGACTGCCATTAGTAGGGTTCACCATGGGACCAGTCCTGTTTATTATCTATATTGATGATCTGGATGAGAGGTTCGAGTGCACACTCAGTCAATTTGCAAATAACAACTGCAAGTTGGGTGAGAGCGTTGATCTGCTGAGGGTAAGAAGGCTCTGCAGAGGAATCTGGACAGGCTGGATTCATGGGCTGAGGCCAGTGGTATGAGGTTTGACAAGAACAAATGCCAGGTCCTGCACCTGGGTCACAACAAGCCCCTGCAGCCCTAAAGGTTGAGAACAGAGTAGCTGGAAAGATGCCCAGTGGAACAGGACCTGGAGTGTTGGTTTACAGCAGCTGAACATGAGTCAGTGTGTGTCCAGGTGGACAAGAAGGTCAATGACATCCTGGCTTGGAACAGAAATAATGTGACTAGCAGAACAACTGAAGTGATTGTCCCTCTGTTCTTGACATTGGTGAGGCTGGATCTGGAGCATTGTGCCCAGTTCTGGGCTGCTCATTACAAAAAAAGACATTGAGGTGCTGAAGTCTGTCCTGAGAAGGGCATGGAGCCAGTGAAATGCCCAGAGGGTAAGTCTGTGAGAAGCAGCTGAGGGAGCTGGGTGTGTTTAGGCTGGAGAAGAGGATGCTCAGGGGAGACCTTATTACGCCCTACAACTGCCTGAAAGGAGGCTGTAGCCAGGTGGGGGTCAGCCTCTTCTCTCAGGCAGCTGGTGAAACGACAAAAGGAAACGGCCTCAAGCTGCAACAGGAGAGATTGGACAGCAGGAAGAATTTTTTCACTGAAGGATGGTTAAGCACTGGAATGGGCTGCCCAAGTGGTGAGGGAGACACCAGCCCTGGAAGTGTTCAAGGAACAGCTGGACATGGCACTTAGTGCTATGGTCTGATTGACAAGGTGGTGAAGGTTCAAAGGTGTGATTCAATGATCTCAGAGGTTTTTTTCAACCTAAATGATTCTGTGATTCTGTAAAATCACTTCCTAAAGGATGGAGCCTGGTTTGTAGTGACGCTAAGCAATGAGACAAGAGGCAGAAATAGGACCCCAGGCAGAAACATCCTGATGCACAGGAAGTTCCACCTGAATATGAGGAAGAATTTCTTTACTGGAACAGGTTGCCCAGAGAGGGTGTGTAACTAGAGAGATATTCAAGGACCAAACCATCTGGATGCAATCCTGCTCAATGTGCTGATCCTGTTTGAGCAGGGAGGTTGGAAGAGATGACAACCCAATGTTGCAACCTTACCCATTCTGTGATTCTGTGATTCTGTGATTCTGTGATTCTGTGATTCTGTGTCTAAAGGGACAGCTCCACTTTCAGTTCTATTAGACTTTGGTTTTGTCAATTGATAAAGACCAAGAAAAATTTTATTGCAGTACTGCCTATACCCTTTATGCCTTCCTCTGTGGTTTGATGAGGGATTTTGAAGCTGGTGGAAGAGGGAAGGATTTGAGAATCAAATTAATTTGGATTTTGTTTTGTTTTGCTTTGTTTCTTTAAAGAAATGGATTACGTCTATTTTGAAAACAAACTGCTCCATTTCTTTAAGCCTTTTTCCTTAGAGAAAAAGGAAAAAACGTAAAAGAGAAACGAAGAATTACATTGGCTTTCCATTTAATTTCAATGTTTAGTAATATAATCCCGAGGCAAACACTCAGAAAATATTCATTTCACAGAAAAAACCCAGCATTTATGTCTGAATCAGCTCAGAATTTGCAGTGACACCCTGCTGATTTTTTTAATAGAGAGGTAAACTGAAATCACTACTCATGAATTAAAAAAACATAATAGGTTAAGCATTCACTTTTCAGAAAAATAAGTAGGTGGTTTGTAGGGCTCTTCATTTGTAATGGTTTGTCTTCTACAGTAGATCATAAAGCTCAAGCAGCATCAAGTCTCATCAGAGATTTGCATATACTTTGCCAAAATTGAGTACACTTAAGTCTTTCAACTTTTTCTGAACTTACCCCGCTGCCTTTGAAATCCAAAGCTGTTTTTCTAGTAACTTCAGCTGGAGCACGTTCTGAATTGAAGCTATCCTTGCGCAAGTTTGGAGCATTTCATCATGCAGCAGCTGCCAATGAGGAAGAAAGGCCAAAGTCTGTGTGTTTCACTGCATGTGAAGCAGTGCCTGGAGGAGGCTCTGAGTGCACAGAAAGGTTCTGTCTGGGCAGCCAGCTGCACTTTACATCCAGTTAGAAGAGCCATACATGTAATCAGGGGCATAATTTTGTCAATGTTTTTTTTTTTCTACTTGTCAACAAATATTTTATTTCTGTAGTTTTCCCTTAGCTTTTTCTTTCAGGTAGATCATTCTTAATGCTGGTACTAGAATTGGTTTTGCATGTATCATCCTGGGGAATACATAACTGTTAGAGGTGCTCTCTCCAGGTTTGTTCAGAGGCTGCCCCTGTACCCACAGCCTACTGCCAGCAGGCACTTCCCTCATCTTAGGCCAAGGCTGCACATTAGGTAAAATGTTATTCATGGTATTCATTTCACTACTGGGTTGTGTTTCATATTCATATCAAAGGGGCACCTGAGAATAGTAGGATTTACCAGGAACTTTCAGAAAAGAGATATTGTCTTCATTTCATACTGGTACCTGAATCAAAGTCAGACATAAAAAAATAAACAAAATATGGGCAAAAAGGTACATTTCCTGATGCACATAAAAGTATACTGGACTAAGTCTAGAAAATACAGCAGTGTACCTTGGGGAGTATTTCAGTACTAGCAGAGAAACAGCCTAGAAAATTTATTAGATTTTATCCAGCCCTAGCTGGACTGACTCAGAAGGGCTTATTGCTCTTTAAAGCTTACTGCCTGGCTAAGGAACTTGTCCTGGCAGTGCATATACTATATTGCTAGCAGGTAAATTCTTGGTGAGGCTTTCTACCTGTGATGAACACAGAAAAGGGTTGTGGGGTGAAAAATTGGACCTGCATCTTCCCAGGGGCTGCAAGAGGTTTCCCACATGGCACGGCAGGAGGGGATAGGAAAAGGAGTATGCCTGTGTGGACCCCTGAAGTATGTATGGATGTGTGGATGTATATGCATATGTACTAGAACCATTCAGCATCAGTTAAAAAGCATATTCAAATAATTGTGCATGTGAATTAACATTTCTGATTCATAATTTGGGTCTATCTGTTGTGTTACCGATACTGATCCTCCCTCAGCCTGTAGTTAACTGATTGTCAGTTATTTGTGTGTCATTTATAAATCAATAGAGCACTTTGGTGTTGATTTGTTTTAAATGACATAAATGGATGTAATCTTTTCTCTGCAGCAGTGCCATAAACAGAAGCATGTGATGTTTCTCTGAAATGTCTGAGGTGATTATTAGGCTAGATAAAGTGAGGTCTGTTCAACATGCCTGACATGTGCTGAGTTTGACTCTGTCCTGTCATTCTGAAATACAATCATTTCAGAGTGACAGGACAGAGGTTCACTTCAGCAGAATCTGACAAATGCACTATGTTAATCTATAGATAATATTGAAATAAAACACTTTCACAAAGCAAAATCTGTCAGAAGCTTACTTGTCTGGTTCCATGTTCAAATCTTCTTTATTTAGCCCAATTAAGAAGACATCTTGACGCAAAAAATACCATGGTCTGAAGTAGTGTGCTTCTAATTTGCTTGTAAAACCTCTGGGGTTTTTGATTTATGCTTCAATTGTGCATTCTTTTTCAAATAAAAATTCTTAATGTTTTGTTGTATCTCTTTTCTTACTGGCTAGACAAAATATTTACTTAAATATACACCAACTTGATAGCATCTTCACCATGGTGGTGCTCTTATTGCAATTTAATGTTCAGGCTGTTAACCAAAATAGCTGATTCCAAAATAATGCTGGTATCCAGTCCAAACATTCCAACCAAAGCTACTGCTGCATTTTATGTGTATTCCCCAGATCTGTTAATTAACCAGATCCTTTTTTCCTTAAATATCAGCACCATAAACTATATGTCAGTAATGTGTTTATGCTGAACAAACTACTGAGGCCTAATTTTTTTCTGCCTACATTTCTGCAAAGCTAAATAGTCAATAAAGTTAATAGAACTCATCCTTTTCCCTGTACTTGCATTCTAGTGATAAGGATATGATCGGCTCTTCACCAAAGCAATCTTTTTATCTGTAGAAAGTTGTGGACTTTCAATATGTAAGACTACATTAAGCTACCTAAATTACAATTTCAAGTCACCTTACAAACAATAATTTATTTAGCATCTAACAGCATGATGACATACACGTAGATGCCATCTTGACCTCTGCTCTGGAGCAGGTGTGTGCATGCCCACTAGCCATAGTAAAGCTCTTACCTAGTTTGGTTTATTTCACTTCCAGTGAATGATATTCCATGGGTTTTTTTTATATTCAGTTCCATACTTTAAAATTTATATCAATAGTTAGCCTAAATAATTCTCTCAGAAATATATGTATTTCTCTTCCAGTATCTCTTTCACATGGTGGGTTAACATTTCTCTTTAGTCTTCTTTTTTAAGGACAAACAAACCAATTCTTACTACTCATATTGAAATTTCTTACTGTATTTGTTACCTTCTATGCTCTTTCCAATTTATATATTTTTCCAAATATGTTTCCTCCCCCCGCTCTAAAAAAGACTTTAAAAATCTTTATCAGTTTAGAACCATGTATATCTTGAAAGCCCTACCCTTGCTAAGACATACTAAAATATTTCAATTCTGAAAAAATATCGAATTTTTGTGGCAGACTGCAACATCCAGAATCAATTCTGCAGTATTGCTGCTTAGTCTGTCTCCATTATCTAATTACGCTTTTCTTAATTCATAATATTTCATCTCTTTGTCTTGAATCTTCTTTCTCTCAAATCATACCTTTAGTTTATTAAGACGATTTTGAATTCTCATCTCTCTTCACAAAACAGCTATTTTAGAATGACTTATGCAGCGTGGTGTGGCCTTAAAGTCAGGTGTCTGGTTAGCAGGAGGGCGGCCAACACCCAGCTGCAATGTGTGAGCACCCCTTGGTGTCAGAAGGCTTCTGGCTGTGCTCACAGAGGATGGAATCACTGCTGGCCGACGAGAGTAAAGAGTCCGGACACTCACTGGGGACTTGTCAGATTTATTGTCAACCAGGGAGTGGCAGACACCCAGATGTTGAATCTAACCTGTCTGCCAGTGAGTGACCCCCAACAAACGGTGCAAGAGTGTTACAAAGGGGAGAGGAATTCATGGGAGGGGCTTACAAGGAACCAATAGGGGAAGGCAAGGGAGTGGACTTACGATAACGGGCATGAGAGAAAACCCAATAGAAACAATGTAAATGTGGGGCCCCAGAGCCACAGCAAATCAAGTCTCCCTAAGCACAGAAGATTCTGGCAAACTAGGAGGAGTGGGGAGTGATTGACAGGGCCCAGGGAGGAGAACAAATTCACATATAAGGAAACACAGGGGAGGGGAAATTATATAACAGAGAGGATTGACATAAACTGTGGCGGGAGTAACCAAGGTAACCAAATGACAGACAATACCATGGCGGGAAGAACTGGTGAGGGCAGAACCATTACAGAAAATGGGGGAGTGATACAGAAAATAGGGGAGTAATTAAATAAAGTAACAGAACACACTACAACAGACTTATCAGCATAATGCATTATATTCCTTGCTCTATCACCTGATCCATTAATGAAAACATCAAGTAAATTCAGATTCAGATCCAGAGCAGACTTCTGCAAGATTTCCCCTGAAATATCTTTGTGGTGAGGAGTAAACAAGTGACATTTCCTCCAGAAGCAGTTTCCCACCACAGTGTGTACTCATCTAGCAATGTTTGTGTGTACACAAAGCACACTTGTCCACTTTGTTTATGAAAATGTCACTTGGAGGTGTGTTGCAAACTTTGTCAGGCTGTATCACATTCAGTGCTCCATCTGTCAGGCCAGTTAATTTGACATTGATGTATTTGATGTCCTTTTTCCACATTACTGCTCCAATGCTCTTCATCTGCAGTCTCCATTCCTTCTGCTATGACTTGTTCAAGATGCACAGAGCACCTCAGGATTCATTGGGGTACCAAGGGAAGCAGGAGAACTGAGGAAGCAGGATGATCCTAGACTGTACTGTGGTATGTGTTCTGTTCAAGGGCAGTCTGAAATAAATGCACACAAGCCATCTTGGACCCTCTGTGAGCCAGCCTGTGCCCTAATCCCACTCTCACTCCTGCAGAATCTTCCTGGACCTGTCAGTACTTTGATTCCCCTTTAAATGCAATCAGATTTTACAGAAGAGCTGAATAACAAACTATCTTGAAGTAGTGAGAGAATGACACGTGCATGGAAGTCAATATTAAGTGTTTTGAACACTCCAGGGTGAGGCAGAACTTATATTCAGGGCCTTTGTTTACTGATTTGTGCTTTAATTGGTAAGTTACTTTTAAAATTGAGCTGGCAGCTCTTCAGTCATCCTTAAGAAGGAAGGTAGTGGGGGCAATCTGATCCAAGAAAACTGACTAAATTGAACCTTTATAGTACTTAAGGTAGATGAACTCACAAATCCTGAATAACTGCAGTGCTTGGCACTGACCTGTCCACCACAATTAAGACTGAGGGCAGATTTTTAGAAGCCTGTGGAACTAAGGCAAAAAAAGCCTCAAACCCACCAAACACAAGAAGCAAACCACCACTGCACTTTAGGCAAGGATGCATTTGGAAAGCCGCTGAGATTGAATTGTTTTTTAATATAGAAGTTTATTTTTCTTATTTCTGTTTAAGAGCTACTTTATCACCTAAATCCCTTTACTGACCCCAGTCTGAAGTTAGAACAAAAAATATAAATTACCTTCAGGGTTTCCTCATTGAACTGAAGTGAAAGGGCAGTTAGTTATTACACATGAAACCCCTGTCATTGAGCTCAGGCCTGGCAGTCCAGTGAGACCAAGAGGAGTCTCCCATAAATGGATGGTGAATTTCCACCTTCTATTAACATATCTATAAATCAATGGCAGAACCCTTAAGGAGTAGCAGGCTCAAGTCATGATCTAAGCTTCTGCTATTCCTGTTGAAATAGCTTTAATCATAAATCATTTTAAGATTTTATTCATGCTGAAAAGTCTGATAATTGTGTAATGCATGAAGCTTATAATCATCTACATGTACCCTGCTTCAGCACTTACATTAATCAGAGAATAACAGTTGTGCAGCAGCTCAAATGACTTACTAAATTGTACAAGCAGTCCACTTTTTCTTTTCTCTTCTAAGTGCTGGATAACAATTACTGTTTACTACATGAACAGGGCTATACAGCAGGTAACAAAACCTTAAATACTGTGATGAACACTTCCAATCAGCTTTTCCTGAATTTTGCCTGCTGTGTGGAAAACTCTAGCATATTTGTACGATGATTGTGCTGATTTGCTAAATCACAACCTAACTCTTAAATTAAGGGAATGGTCATAATCAAGAGCAAAAATTTTAAAAGGCATGGAAAAGAAAACATACACAAGATGCTTGACCAACTGCAATCATTAGGTTAGATCAGATAATTACAAAAAAAAATGTTTTACTACCTATTCTCAAATTGCTAGACCATTCTTTCTCTGTTCCTCATGCTCCACAGAAGTTTAAATCTCCTAACTGAATAAACATTTTTAATATTAAAGTTATCCTTGTGGTTCCCCAATGCACTGCACCTAGCACACTGATGGTATGTATCATCAGGAAGAAGTCTTAGATTCTGGTCCCTCCTCCCTTGCTAACTGTTATTTTAATTACATTTTCCAAGTAAAAAACATTTTAAAAGTTCAGGAAGAAACATATAGCCAATGCCTGTAAGTTTCTCTCTAGGTCTCAGCTCACTTCCCCACAGCTTGGAGTTCAACTAAATGAGTTCCCCTGTTCATAGCTGTGATTTTCATTATAATTATGCTAAGGTTTTAGAGCAATCATACTGCAGCAACACAAACTTCTAAAAATACCCTTGTGATTTTTCACAAGTTCAGCCAGATACTTTCAAGGCATTGAGTATTTATTGTCTCTTCAAAATATATTCAGATTCATTTAACATAGCCAATTATGAGCTGCCTGAGGGGTTTACATAAACGCTTCATCAACTCTTCTGAAGTTAGTCCCATTAAATATGAATAAGTCCAAGCTGGACTTGTTATGTTGCTAGTTTGTGAACTTCCCCAGTGGGCACTCTAAAAAAATATTCAACCATAATGCATTAAGAAGTGTCTTTCTTTGTGCAAAACTGTTTCATTCTTTTTTTTTTTTTTTCAATTTTCTCCCTATTTCCTTTTTTTTCTTTTTTTTGCATAGAATGAAAAAAACCCAAAGCACAGAGCCCAAATAGAATTTATTGAAATCTCTGGCTTATTTTGCATTTTCTATTCCAGTGGTTTAAAAATCCTGTTCAAGGAAAAGACACACAAGGGGTCAAAGTGCCTTTTGTAGCCAGTAGAACTACACAAATGAAGAATGCCAACAAGAAATTCTCCAACAGTTTGAAGTGTCTTGAAGCAAAGGAAACAATGTTCCAGCTCAAGTTCCCATTAAAAAAAATGTCTATTGCAATCGGAACATGTCAACTATATCCACAAATCTCATGTGATTTCTTCCACTTAGCAACATGAAATCAAGCAAGTAGAATTCCAGCAGATTACAGCACTTGAGCATATGCTTATATTTACCTCTGGACAACAACAGACTAATGAAAAATTTAATCTCTTCCTAAGAGCTTTGATTAACCCAGTGATGAGGAGTTTAAGTAAAACCCGATTCCTACAGAACATTTTTATAAAATACAATCTTCACTGTCATACAGAAAGAAAACAATGTTCCTCATAGATCTTCTTTAATCTAGTATAACCAATGGGGATTTTATCCTGTGTTATTTTACTACATTAATAAATGACAACTGACAAGTACATGGTGTTTTTCTAGTGAAATTTTATAATAATAGACAATATAAAAACCAGTTGGAAGATAAAAAGTCAGGGAAAATCTGCAAAACATAGAAGACAAATATTAACTATTGTTTTCTTACTGTCACTGCTCTTGTCATTTTATATCAGAGTTTTAAAAAAAATTCTTGCTTTTCTGAAAAATATTCTTATATTCCTATGAGATAGATAGATAGATATTTTTGAGGATAGTTCTCCTCAAAAAAACTATATTTCTAATGCCTACTTAAATAGTTATTAAGGCAAAGACTTCATGTGGAATGCTTTAAAAACAGGATTAATTCAACCATGAAGCAGTAGCTGGAAAATGCAAAGAATCCTATGAAATTGCACCTATGTCAGATAAAAGAAAATGTAATGCAAAATTTTTTTTGTTGTTCTCAGTGTTGTAGCTGCCACATTTTACTTTCCTCTGCCACCATTCAACAGGCTGTCTCAAAAAGTCCTAATAGATTTTGGCTGTGAGATGTATTTCATACAGGCTTAATTGAAGATCTTAGCTTGATCATTTGCTATGCCATACATATGCATTTTAAGTGAAGTGTAAGTAACTAGGACTCTTATTAACTACAGAAGAAATGCAAATGTATTACATAATCTATTTCTGTAATAGATGTATTTTGAGCCAATAAAATGACCTTTGAAAATTACTGAGATGCTTGAAAATACCATTTACTGTAATAGGAATCAGCAAAAGAAGGTGAACTCTAAGTGAGGCTTAACACTTATTTTTTTTAGAATCTAGGCAAGATTTAAAGTGTATGCTGTGAATATTTAACCATTTTAGGAAACACCTGCAGTATATGTGCAGCATGCAAAAGTGTTAAGTTTTTTTGCCTTCATATTTAAACCAGCTTGGTTTTACATTTAAACAACATTTTCTTATTAATTCTACATTAATTTCTAATCAGAAACAGAAGGAAGTGCTGGGTATTAGAAGATATTTGTGAAATTAGAATTTATTAGCACTACCCAAATACAAACATTTAAAAAAGACACTAACTTAAATATCTTATGATTTAAAGCACAATGCAAATGGAGATTCTGTGGCTATTTTCTGATAGCGATTTCACTAAACTGTAAAATTAAAATTAATTTTTAAGTAAAGTATAGGTTCAAGATGTTGGAAAACATAGCATTTTCTCTTGTCACACTTTCCACTTCTCTTGAGAAACTGATGAATTTTCCAAGGGTCACATTTTACAGCTGGGGGGCTTTAGAGGTGAATTTGGGTTGTTGGTGAAACTTATTACCCAAGAATTTTTTTATTTCCACAAATAATTACAATGGAAGTCTTTCTCCCAATCTTACTTAGAACTAATGATGAAATCCTGCACAGTATTTTTTGTGAGCAACTGGATTTTTAAAAATTTTCATAGCTATGTAACCCACTTGAAGAAGAAAAAATCAAAAGTATAGATCTGAAATTTAAGAATGAAAATATTAAAGAATTATTGCATAATTTTCAGAGTGAGCAGGTCCAAAGTTTTCAACTGACTTTTAAGAATCTAGCTCAGAGAAATCAAAACTTTTCTTATTTCTGAAAGGTAAATGAGCAGAAATGCACAGAAATAAATATTGAGTTTACCATCTCATCACATGATGACAGCAAAACTTGAAAAGGAAAATGAAACAATTTTTAAAACTCAGCTTCACCGGGGGACAACAAATAGTAGTGTTTTTACTGCAGCAAGAGGATTCTATGCAATCTCTGTGAAAAGTCAAGATCTATTCCCACTCATGGCTGCCTTAGGAATTAACCATAGTCTGCATCTCATCCATGTATCACTGTGGGACAAAAGAGGAACATTTTAATCCTCTGCTTTACCTTCCAGGGAGCTGCATTGACACTTTTACATTATTTTTATGTGTCTTAATATGACTGTGTGTTGAGTGCTCTCAAATCACAAGAAAATTGTCAATGGAAGTTTCATAGATCTTTAGCCTAGAAAGAGCAACACTGATAATTTTGTCTGACTCCTGCATAAGGGAGGACATTATTTTTACCAAGCAATTCCCAAATAAACACATTACTTCAGGGTGAACTACACAACAACTTCTGGAAAACAATTCAGTTGTTATTTCAAGTATGGAAGTTTCTACTTTTATTCCCAGGAAAATGCCTTCATTTTTATCTCCTATCACCAATCATTTCTAATGGCAGCTTTTTTTATTTTTCAGATCGATGTTATGTTATTTTATATTATATTATGAGACATTACAAGGTTGTTTTATTTACTTAAGGGCCTTGAGGAAAGGCTGAGATGTTTGGGGTTTTTTAAAATGTTTTCATAAGAACTCACTCATTTATAAGGATTCAGTCTCTTAATATTCTTACCACTAGCATTCTTTAATATAACTCATTTGATGACAATTCATTCTTGTCTCCATTACTGCTTCTTTCTTGTCTTTGAAAAAATTTTGTTTTTTTTTTTAACTTTTATTATTATCTTGGAAAATATTAACATCTTTCTAACAAAGTACATCCAAAAAAGGCTCAAAAAGTCCTTCTAATCTAGTAAAGAATTTTTAGTAATGAAAGCAATTTTGTGACCATATTAGATTTTGCTGATATACTTGCACTTACTCACATTTCACACACATGCTTAAAATCATTCACACTTTGATCACATAATAAAAAATAGAGCGGTCCAAGTTTTTCACAGAAAATGCAGCCAACTGAATGACCCTGGAATGACAACAGAACAAAAGGTATGAGAGAGATGTAGAGTGGAGTCTTAGCCTTTTAAACAGCATGATGCTGTTAATAACACTACTGTTGTTATACAAAAACAAGGAGAGAAGCCCAGTGCAGAAATGTACTCAAAATCAGGATGTAACAAGCAGATGATGGAGACACTAATTTGATCAGTATGTTGATAACACCATATACACCTCAATCTAAAAGCTGTTTTGGAAACTTTTGTTGCAATATCTATGACATATTTGGAAATTATTTTTGCCATCAAAACATTACTGTAAAAACTGCACAACAGTACAATATTTTTCACCAATATAATCCTTTTTACACATATATATAAACCTAATTTCAATTTGGAGAGCTCTATTTTAGAAAGGGGGAAATAGGCAAATCCTTCCTATGACAGACTAAGCCTAAGATTCACTGAGAAAATAACGCAGTAAGCTGCTGAGTATGGGCCCATGGCTACAACAGCATGACAAAGGAATGCAGACAAATTCTAGAAATGCTGCTAAATCAGCCAAAACAATGCATATTTTCAATGTCATTTCTTGAGCTGCACATTTCTTGAGCTGCTACATGTCTTGAAAAGTACATTGTATTTTGAAAGCAAAACTGGGACCTGGCAAATTGAATTCCTTAATCAATCAATCTGTAAGAAACTATTTGTTAATGTAGTGCTTGGGTGTGGCATGATAGATATTTAAAGTGGTGATTTGGGTGGCATGAGCAACAACTCTTGTATTGGCTTTCTGAACAAAGGCAATCTCATTGAGAATTCAAGATTATTCAAAAAGCATAATTGCCATCAGAGCAAATCTAGACATCAAAGTTTAAATAAAAGAGGAAATGAATGATTCATAGACCAAAACCACTAAAAACTGCAGAATAATGACCACAGTATAATAAAAAAGACCATCAAACAATATACACAGTAGTGTTCCATGGTTGACTAAAAATAAACATTTCATGTTCCTTAGGCCAATAAAAATTCCAGACTAATGTCCATCCTATTGTCAGAGTCACAAATTAACTAACCAAAACAATTTCTAACTTATCCATTAATTTTTATATAGTATAGATATTGACAGACTAGTCCAGATGAATTCTAGAGCTGATCTTCACGTCAGAGTACTAATGCTGGTTTATGGGCTTTCTCAGGGTTGCAAATGGTAGAAGGAAAATAAAATCTGAAACTTACTTAGTTCAATGTCACAGAAAAAAAAGGAAAGAAGAGTAGGTTAGTGAAAGGGAATGAGATCTCATGTTTCAATTTCCATGCCTAGGACTATCTCTTCATTTTCCAGATACATTTTCCCATAAATATGCAGAGAGCTCTTTTTCCTTCTGTGCACATGAGACCTCTTCTTCCAGGTTCCTCTTTGCTCCAACCCGGAGTCCTCACTGCACCACCCAAAACATCATGTAATTTAGGTGTGGTTAGAGGGATCCAACCTCCTCAGGATGATGAGGACCCTGAATGAAGGCTTTTGGGGATCTTTTGGCACCATAGGATGCCGGAAAAAGTGAATGTTTTTCTCTTTTAGGTATGTAACCACAGCAGAAGGAAGGCTAGGCAGCCTAAGTCTGGCATGAAGTGTCCTTTGTTTCTGCTCTCAATCCCCCACCTAGACATCAGAGATGTGGGGCACAGCTTGAGTTCCTGTGCTGGCTTCCAGATGTCTTCACAGATTCCTTCTTCCTTCCATTGTCTGTAAGACAATATGCCAGGTCTACTGAGGCCGTAGGTGTGAGCAGAGTATCATTTCATTGCAGATAGTATTTGGATGGATTTTAATGACAATTGCCAGTCTTTTGAGAGGATGAATTCTAAAAGCCTCAAAAATCAAAGTAATTGACCAAACAGCCTGCTTTTTTGTCTGAGCATAATGGCACTGGGAACGTGGAACACCATGCCCTGTGATTGAGGCACATATTGCCATACCACTCCTTTTCCCCCAGAGACCACAATGACTGTTTGATAAGATTGAAACTATTTTTCAAACAAATTCTTATTACTTGTGTTACTGTAAAAATGTCATTATATAGTAAAGTATATCAACCAAAAAAGACCCACTAAAGAATTAATTTTTGTTAGTGAAGGTTAAGTAGGTTTCTCAGTAGCAACTATGAAGATTTTCACCTCAGTGTATGCATGTCTGTCTTAAGCTGTTGGATAATAATTCTAGGAATTTTTAGCATACTGAGTTAGCTGAATTCTATGTGAATTCCAGGGGAATCTTCTGCTCATTTCAGATGATAGAAGAGTTTTCAAAAGCTGAGATTTTTCTGCAGAAATAGGAGGTTTTTATTTCTCTGATTATGAAATGCTATAGCTGCACTTTACACTAAAATGGGGGATTTTATTCTCAAAGAGCTTATCTGTGTTCTTCTGTTTGCAGTCTCCCTGATCTATTTGCAATACTCATTGTCTTTTTTTCTTGGTATTGAAAATATGTTTGACAAAGTTTTGCATGCACAATTCAAAGAAGGGTAATTATTTATCAGCCAACGTATTGTAAATTGTTTCTTTTATGCCATGAGACAGAACATTTGCAATCTAACAATTATTATGCCTTGTTGAAAAGTGTAACTATAATTTATCCTGTATTTAAAATATTGCTTTCATGCCTAATAAATTCAAAACTGGAAATAAAAATCATGCTTGTAGAAGATGCCTTTCCTCTCAGAAAATTGGGTCAAATGTCCTCTAACTAAAGTATTTTATTATATCAACTATTGCCTTGCATGTGCCATTTATCTGTGTAGAGCCTAACTGACAATGCAACAACTTATATATTCTTTGCAAAGCTTACATATGAAACAGGTGTCTAGTGATTTGGAAAATATACTATATTATAGATAAATTGCAGTAGGCATGGGAAACAAGGCTGCTGGGAAAATCTGTTGGATGGGATCTTTCTTTACTGAGTTGTCTCAAATTGGACATAATAAATCTCATATTAACCTCCCACAAATTCCCTAAACTTCAGTTTCCTCCAAAGTCTCCAAGGATAAGCTAAGGTTTCATGGATTGTCTTTTAGGTTGCTTGTTTGTTTTGTTTTTAGCGATTTATTAACACATTTACTCATATGTCACACAGGGATCTGAATGTTTATCCAATGTATTATAAAATAATTGTATTGTTTAAAAGAAAGAAAAAATCCAAATTATTGAACTGAAAGAGACAAACACAATGGAAAGCTCACTAAATTTTCCGAAGGAGACATGATAATTTCACATTTAAGAAAACATGGAATTTCTTGTTCACTAAGATACATTTTAGCATTTTTCTACATTTCAGACAACAGAATGCCTGTGGGACGGTCAGTCTATATGTCCCCCCCAACAGATGTCTGCTACAGATATTGCCAGCTCCTCAGATAAAATCCAGAATGGTATTCACAGTGCTGGAATGAGCAAAATTAACATGTGTCTTGTACAAGGCAGTAAAAACCCCCACCCCCTCAACTGCAACTTAAATAATACCAGCATTATGAACAGTAAAGAATAGCCTCAGTTTTTAAGCAGCAAGACAAACCTCCACAAATGCCAGATCCCTGAGACCAAGGGGAGAAGTCTGGAGCAGCTGGTTTACCATTGATGGAAGAGTCAGGGACTCCTATCTAAGGTCAGGGAATACTTGAACAAATGGTACACACTGATACATCTTTTGAATATTTAATATCTTTTAAGATATCTTAATATTTAAGAGGATAAAATGAACATATACACAATTGTCAAACTACGGATAATATTATTGAAGATTAACTGTTGATTAATTGTCTTTTTCATTTAGCCTCCCTAAGAAACAAATCCACATAACAATAGTTACTAAGGAGAAAAGTAAAATTTTTACATAGTAAAATTTTCACCACCTCTTCTCACCCTTTTATACTGTTTTCTCATGACATTTTTACCACATCATGCCTCTTACACCTCTTCGTCATAGTCTGATATAAGTCTATGGAGGTTCAGGCAGTTAATGGCATTTATATTTATATCATAATGGGAAAAAACCTGAGATTTAATCAGATTGTTATTACTTATCAAGAGATTTTTACAGTAGATCAAGGCTGACATCAAGGTTTGAAAGATAATAAAGAAAAAATTATTTCATGATATATCCACACTTTTAGCAAAGCTGAATGATTTTTATTCCAAGCATTTTCATTAGTGTTTGTTGTGTATGAAATTACTGTCTGATTTCTGTTTCCAAAATTGTAGACAGTGGCATTAAGTTTCACCCATGAGACCCTCCAAAGGTTGCAGAAGAAATCCTTGTCTACTATATTTGGTTGCAATTAGATCATTTTCATTTCACTAACTTAAGCCTCCATATTGACATTATGTTGTTTCAGATTACAGTACTATTAATAAATTGATGTCAGGAGTTCCTTGTGTACCTATTTCTGTAATGAAATGCTTCCATATATGAAACTGCTTATTAGGTTTTACTGAAGGACCTCAGTTTTCATAAAGAAAAATTCTTATGAAATAAAATGTCAAGAATGCTTCTTTATTGTGCTATATAGTCACTGCATCACTTAAAAATTGTGGCACTATCAAGACCTGACAGACAGCAAGGTCATCTGTACGTGCCAATCCTGGAAGGTGGAATTTTTGAGTGGAACTCCACAGCCTTCCTTGCAGAGATTTCTGTGCTTTAATCTTGCTGATGATTAGACTTTTTCTCCTCTATGTTTAACTCAGCCTTTCTTGTTACATCTGACAGCACTGTTCACAAGGAGTGCAGATATATTCTCTTTTCAACATTATTTAAATTACCTGAAAGCAGTTATCATTTTCTTTGTGTATCTTTTCTGCAGTTCAAATAGATAATCCCATTTGTTCAATCTTTTATCTGGGATAATTTTTTTCAGTAGTCATCATTCTCTTTGTTTGCCACCATAATCCTTCCAACTGGTACACATTTCAATGTTCATGCAACATACAGATATTGGCATAAAATCTTTACCTTGCTTTTGCCCTGTATCTCCCAGGCTTCTTTTGAAATGTATTTGTGAGACAGCTGTTCCCACACTGGTTTCATCTTGCAGATTATTTCTGCCTAAGTGCTGTACCTTGTATTTCATCCAATTTTTAGGCCATTTCTCCCATTTGTCAAGATAATTTAGAACTTTAATCCTGGCTGCATCCTTGTGATGTCTCTGAGTTTCATGACACCTGCAAATCTAATAAGCATCTTTTCCATTTCAATTCAATTTCAGTTCAATTTGTTAATAAAAACATTGAACAGAACTAGACCCATGACAGAAACCTGTATATTCACATCTGACCCTTCCTTCTTTTTTGACAGTGAAATATTGCCAAGGACTCCATGGGTACTGTTAGCAAAGCTGTCTAACACCCACCTGGTAGTTTTCATCTGGACTATGACTCCAAAGTTTGCTTATGAGATTGTCACAAGAGATAATTTCAAATGCCCTACAAAAGTCATTATACGACATCTATTGCTTTTCCCCTTTTCACAGTTCCTGCAGTTCTGTCATGGAAGGAAATTGGGCGGGTTTGACATGATTTACTGTTGACAATTCAGTCTGTTATTTATCTGCTTGTTATCTTCTTCATGCTTAGAGATAGGTTTGATTCCTTGGTAAAATCTTTTCCTGGGAATTGATATTAGACTAGAAGTTGTATGATTTGGTGACTTCTGTATTTCTTATGAGTAGTCACAAAATGTGTTCTCCTTCAGGTCTTCCAATTTTTTATCTATGCTTTCCAGTGTCACCAAAAGTGACCCTCAAATGCAAGGCAACTATATTTTGGCACACTGCAGTTGTTGGCTATTATATCTTATCTTCCACCTATAATCACACCCAGTGCAGAGCTCCCTATTTTTAAGGCAGCCATAAAATGTTAATATTGATAACCAGAGGCTAACATTCCATTTTCTGCTCTACTTTTTGTTGGAGAATACCATGATGGATTATCACTTGCTTACATTATGCCAGCAAGCCAGTTAAGTGATTATTGTCTTTTATTTCTTGTTAAATAAGCTGGGAGAGCTCATTTACATCTTTAGTTGAAGCTTTTCAAGACAACCTAGCTCATTTGGCTGAAACGAGTTAGAAGACACATCACAATGTGAAGGAGAAAGTGATTAGCAGCTGGGAGCAGGATTGGGGTCATTACCTCTGCAAGCAACACAGCTGGAGAGGGAAGAAGGCATGTGTTCTGGCTTCAATTTTCTTCTAGCTGAGAAAATCCAGCATTTCAAGGGATATTAACATTGAACACTGGACTTTTTCACAATCTTATTTTCCAAAACATCTTGTAGTCCACTAAAACATCCAGTTCTTTCTTTTCCCCTGCTGCTTCCATCTAATCAGCTATTGAAAGCAGAGGAAATTTCACAGCTTTTGCTTCTGCAGAATAATATTATTTTTTCTCACCTGTCTGCATCTCCAGTTCTCAAGACAATACATTTCATTCATTATATTCTTACACATAGTACATTGAATTAGTTTTCTAAATGTATGCAACTACCAATAGTGCATTCTCAGAGCTTTAAATGGATATCAATTAATGCATTAAATATAATTTGACCAAACTCAAGTTAAGGAATTTCACCACAATGGAAGACCTGTAGTTTCCTTCAGCACAGTCAACCACAATCTCCCCTTTAGGTACTGATTTACCCCATCACATTTTTTTAGTAATCCTATAATCTCCAGTTTTATTCATAATTTATGAGCAAAGCTCAAGGACATGTCTTTTAGGAATGATGCAGAGAATGTTTTTCTGATGTGCATGTGAGAATCTGTGATGAGCTTAAAAAGGCTGGAGGCCAAAAACCAATGCAGAACTATTTCTCTGACAAAGGATGTAGAAGTAATTTTTTAGTGACTCCCCCAACACCCTCATTTATCCTTAGATCCTATTCTCCCTGGCATTAATTGCAGGACTTTTGCTGAACTTCAAAGGGAAAAGAATCAGAATATCAAACAGGCAAAATCTCCGACAAACTGAAACTCTACATAGGAACAGCTTTGGCACAAATCATTGGGAAAACACTTATGTAAGCCTCAAAGTCAATAAAGATAAAAATTTGAGCCAGGAACAGCTTTTCAAGGAAAGGCATAGAGCACTTGAAATTGAACCTGATGAGTAATTAAAGACATTGTAAGCTGCAGTTCCTGATATAGGTTGGAGGGCCCCTTTATTATGATGTCTCATTTATTTGACTAATCCTGTAAATTTATACTCCATGGTGACAAGCACAGAAATTCAGATATTATTTAATCCTCTTTGTCTCATTGCAAGTACAACTTTTTATAGAGAATTGTGTTTTAGAGAAAGGCTTTCAGTGAATTTCAGGCAGCAGTAAGAGATTAAAAAAAAAATCTATTCTTGGCCAATTCTTTTACAGTGATGGTTTCTATTCTCTGTTAGTTTTAACATCCATGGACAAAATACTGTATAAAAACCCATGCAAGACCATTTACAGGTTGGGTGGCCTCTCAATTCTGAGGTTCCACTTGTACCTTTATGCTTGAGGGATGGCCTTTCACACAGCCCTGTGTGTAAAAGACCTAAGCATATCTTTTCAGTGTTGTGTATGACACATTCATTTTTCACAAGAAATTTTGAGAATTCACTAATGTAAATCCATCTGAATGAGGAAATATAGGCACAACAATACCCCATTTAATGTGAAACCAGAAAATAATGTTGTGGTAAATATTCTGGAGATGGAAAACTATAAACAGAAAAATTATTGTGTCACAGTTATTCCCGAAAGCATAAGTAAACAAACTATTGATTTGGGTTATGTATATAACCTAGAAAGTCTTTTCCTTATTAGGTAAATTTTCAAGTTATCTGGCCATTAAACCCCTGAACCTGTAACACATTCATTGTGATGCCTTCTTACATTCACATATCATTGTCAACTCTAATAATATCTAATAAATATAGTTAAGGTTATCAATTAAATCTAAGCTTCATGAACTGAAGCTAAGCCATGTTTTGTGCTGCTGTTTTGTTGGCATGCAATCTAAATATTTCCCTTGGTTTTAGCTCCTGTTTTTAAACTGGATGGTATTTAGAATAATTCTCTTTTAGAAGATGTTTTCTTTAAGACTGGAGGGGCCAGTCAGCCACAGTCAGTAGATCAGAGGTTAGCACAAGGGCTGTTGTTTCTGGCTATGATGTATTTTTTCTCCTTGGTATAAAGATTTGTTTTGCATAAAGCTAATTCCTCGCAATGGGTTCCTTCAGAAATATTTTGCCAAGAAATTAACTGCATGTATCATTAATGAAGCCAGTGTTTCTGCATCACTGTTCATAGAAAATATTCACACAAAAAAGGCAATAAACCCAGGAGATTCTATCAAAGACAATGTGTCTAAGTATTCTTCTCCAGAAAGCAAAAGCTATTAAAATATTGTTGCTCTTCACAAATTTGTCTAAATTTTGTGGTTTGTTTTTAAGTGATTTCATTGTATTTTTCTCTATATCTTAATCTTCAGAGTACATTTTTCATGATGTGTGCCTGGCTCAGACTAAAAGAAGCTGCAAATCTTTGAAAGAAATTTTTCAGTCTACTCAGAGAGTGACATGAGGAAAAACGAGTTTTGTACATTGACTTTCTAGTTGTGAAGCTTGTTTATTTTCTTTGAGAAAGTAATGGGGATGTAAAACAAGTGATGAACATTTACATTAAAAACAGGCCTTGGTTAACCAATTCATGAGTCTTTCAAGAAGTCTCAGTTTATCTATATCACATAGCAACTCATTTTAACTTTGCAGCAAAGTTTGGCATATATTGGGCCTGTTCCAGTTGCTGGCAGTGGTAGGTGTGTGAGGTCATGTTATGTTGGTCATTATTATCTTACAGAAGGCGACAAATGCTGGATGTACACATCTTTTCTCCCTCTCACTTTCACCAATTACAGAGATCTCATTCCTGACAATTCTCTTGCTTTCAGTAACCAGCCTATCTCTTTCAGGGCTAAATCATTTAAATCCCATCACTGCCAGGTTCCCTTCTCAATGCAAGACAGATCCTTTCAGTACTCACCAGTAATTAGGACTTTTTTCCTGTGGTAGAATTACCCAGGAACAGCTACAGTGCTTTAAACGTGTGTCTTAATCTAAATGTGTGCAAATTGTAATTCTGAGTTCTTTTCCAACATCCTCAGGGACACGCAGAGTTATTGTATGCGTGTGGGTGTACTTCACATTAGCTGGAGCCATCTGAACAATTGAGCTACAATAATCTAGAATCTTAAGTGAATGTTGTTTTTCATTCCTCTGTGTCTCAGTTCCTTGCAAATGAGGCAGAGCTGATGCTGACCCCTTCATTTTGGGTTATGAAGATGAGTTCTTATTAGTGCTTTGAAAAATACGAGGTGCTGTGGTGTGAACAGCAAAGAAGCAACAAGAAATAAACCTGCAATCCTGGATGCAGAATTTATGTGCATCAGGACCAACTCACTGAGACATTCAGATAGCAGTACTATTTATTTGCTGACTCTCTTCTTGAAGACTATTAAAATATATAGGATTAAACTACACAGGCATTTACTTTTTTTTTTTTTTTTTGAAGTGTGACTGAGTGCCTCATTCTGGGTATGTCAACACCAGTACATTAAAAATCCTTTTCAGTCAGGTTGCCTTTGCAAAGGAAGCCAGAGGCTGACAGGAGGTGTTTGTGTGCATCCTGTCCCAGCAAGGTGCTGGCACTAAGCCAGAGCATGCACTGAGAGCCGGGTACTCAGAGCCACTCCTTCCCTAGGGTGTAAGGGGGCTGTGAGAGCAGGGAACTGAGCTCAGCCACCTCAAAAGCATCCTCCATGCTTACAATATCAATGCTATCCACAAAGCAATAAGAAACTCAACAGTCGCAAAACCTTTGCCTCTGATTTTGGATACAAGAGCCAGAACTAATCAGTTTCTTCACACACAACAGTTACAAAAGATGGAGTTTTGCAGATGTTTTCACAGAGACAAGCTCAGCACATTCTTCTCTTGAACAGCTGCAGTGTAGTTTTATGATAAGCAATAAAATCAAACCCTAGTAAGTTAGTTTGAGGTATTTCTATCTGATAGTTTTCTTATACTGAAACTGCTGCCTAGCAGTAGCCAGTGCTGAAAACCAATATACAGTTATTTCAAGGATGTGATTTCATGTGATTTCAAGGATGTGATTTCAAAATATATTTTGCTTGGCCTCCCTGGAGAAATAGAGTAAAAATTTCCCTTTAACATTCCAGTTTTTTCATGTAGCCTATAAAGAAGTAATTAAAACAAGCAGTTGCCAAGGAAGCATTGCAAACTTACAGAAATATGTAAATCCCATTGTATACATCTGAACTAATAATTATGATGTCTTATTAGCTGCATACTGACAATAAGCTTGGTGCTTTGTCATTTATATTCTGCTGTTGCTAGGGCTGAAATGAACAACAGACAACTGCAAATTTTCAGGAAAGAATAACTGCTGGGTTTTGCCTAGAAATTTGCCCAGTGCTAATTTTAACACAAAAAACAATCAATAATATCAAGAGGAAACCAGGAAGACCTCACATAGATCCTATCTCACTCATGTCAGGTCAATATAAAACCTTCTATCCATGTGATTAAAATAAAATCAAACAAAAAGTAATTTTTTTGCTAAAAGTAGGGTTTCTTGCCTTTTAAAGCTGAATTTTGACAGAATAAACCATAAGACACAAATAAAACTTTTGAGTTATTTTTATTCTATCAGAAAGTATCTAGAGCATCATCATTCAGCAACAGAACAGAGTGTAAAATGCATCACCTTCTCTAGGTGCATCCAGAGTGAAGAGAAGAGTAAATGAGACCACACTTTACAGATGCCCATCTCCTCCCATTTGTTACAGTATTGCCAAGTCCATCAGTCTGAAATAAGGAATGGCACAAAAAGAATTCATGATTACAGAAAACCTAAGTGCCACAGAACTGAGATATTTCAGCAATGGAATGTAATCACTATTTATATCACAGTTTTGGGAAAATTCAGAAATGTACTTGAACATGGCAAATCAATCTCTTTTTCTCTACTATGTGCATACATATTTGCACACTCAGAGACACATACTTCTGGTTGCAGTAAAAGCAACCTATGCTCTCTATATTTTTTATTTCACAAATAAAAAATAAAAAATAAATATTCCAGGGATTACTTAAAACAATTCAATTCCCACCTCTATTTGAATTTTAAGATGCCAGCACAGTCACTTATTTTTTCACCTTTGACCTCATGAATCCTGTAATTGTAGCTTCATGCAGACCCTTTCCATGATAAAAATCCATCTGTTCCAAGACCCTGCCTGTAACATAGTCATCTGGGCACTCTGTTAGAAATTCATTCCACCCCTGGAATAACACTGGAAGCCAATTCTTGTACTTACTAAGCAGGTGCTTCTGGCAAAAGTCACCACTCTATTAGTTAACGTTTAAAGCAGACAGAGTCTCAGAAATCTCAGAGCATCTCTGGCAGAGTCCTGGCAGGATGTAAGAACAGAGTTCTGTTTCTGGTGTCCATGTTTCAGCGCAGTATGCTTGTCTAGATTGAATTCAGACTCGACCTATGCAAGTTTAGTC
This sequence comes from Zonotrichia albicollis, assembly GCF_047830755.1. NCBI lineage: Eukaryota > Metazoa > Chordata > Aves > Passeriformes > Passerellidae > Zonotrichia > Zonotrichia albicollis. Next base: position 68,006,368 of record NC_133822.1, read on the forward strand.
ACATCAGGGATTTTCAGGGGACATAAATGTTGGCATTTTGGCTATGCCCACCTCTCAATCAAATCAGTTTTACTTACCTAGTACCTTCCACAAACAAATTCCCATCCATGCCCATGTCCCCTTGCTTGGTACTTCATGCTTTCAAGAGATTTGTAAACTGTGGTACTGTACACTGAATAGTCAGAGAGGTCTCTCAGTCACAATTCCTTGCATATGCAGTGGCTGTCCAAACAAGAAATTGGGAAGCGAAGGGTATAAGGAAAACACAGCCCTTTTGCTAATCTTAAATCACTGCTGAAGAAACACCCTGAGAAGTGTTTACAAAACTAGAATTCACAGCCTGGCATTGCCTCCATGCTGTACAGTCACCACTGTGGCTCTGAACACAGATATCTGAAGGCACTTACCACTCACTCGGTGCTAGTGATTGTACATTAGCCTCTCCATTCAGACTGGGATTGTGTCTAATCATCAACAGGAAAATGCCAAGGGCTTTGAATCCGTCCTCTAGAGAAGCACAGGATAAGAAATCTACTCCAACTTCTCCTTCTCTTCCCTACCACTGAGATTTCCCACATTAATTAATGATGTTTTCAACGTGCTACATCACCAACACTCAGAGATGAAGTAGGTGAATTGATTAAATTACTTGGAACCAAGTGGCACTAATTTGAAAATTGCCCAAGTTTCAATCAGTCCTTCACTGCAAACACAGGACTAACAGCAAGATGATCTGATGCTTGAACAAAGCCACCTAATGACTCTCTCACGAAAGAGTCTCATTTAACTAGGGACAGATCTAGGTGTCATCAGCTCAGACCACACTCCAGAAGTGTTCCTGTGCTATTCACTGATCTCAGAAAGCAGTCTCTGAAGAGTTGTGAAGTCTCATTCCTCAGCTACTGAGACTTAGCCTTCACCTCATATTGCAGGCAAATCTTGGCATAAATTGTTTGTGCTTTCTGCAATCCTCAGCTGCCCAGGGATTACTGATATACCTTGATGTGATGTCTTCAGTGCCTAAGAAATTCCAAGTGTCACCAAATGCAGCCATGTATCTCCTAGCAACAGAGGCCATCATGAACACATCAAGCTCATTTTCCAGTGGTGTCCTTTGGAAGAAGGCTATGGTACACAGATTTTCTGTGAATCTTCACAGCAGAGCTTATGGGCAAGGAAAAATACTCTGGTGCCGATTAATCCATGTGTTAGAGCATATCACTCTGCAGACACCCAGATTGTCCTGGCACCATGGCAGGACAATCACATTCATGTGGCAGAGAATCTGGATGAAAGAGCCTTACCTTCCACACCAGGTCTCCCCCACTGATCTAGTGCTTTCTGTGCAGAAGGAGCAGCAGACTCTCTAAGTAATATGTAATATGTCACAAGAAATACAAGTACCTTCACACTAGATGAATTTTCTTTAATAATTTTTGCTAAATGGGGTATGTACCAGGTGCCATATCATCAAATCTGGTCCCACATGAGAATAAGTTTGATGCTCGTTAACTAAAATCCATACTCAAGTTCAAGGTGTTGGGCCTACAATGTTTTTTTTGGTTTTTTTTAGTGTGCCCTGTGCCCAAGATAGCAGAACAAAAATCTACAGCTCAGAAATGAAAAGCATCAGCGACAGCTCTAGTCTTCCAGTATAACAGAGCTCTCTACTGCAGGAGTAAAACTCAGATATGAAGATGACATGAATTTCTCAGAGGCTGATCCAAAAATGCCCTCTCTGTTCTCCCTACCCTCAACCCACACCCTCCAGAAAAATATACCATCACAGATTTCCTCTGCTACTGCCCCTAGTGCAGACCATATTTCTTTTACCTTGCCCTCTCTAACAAATATGCCTCAAGATGTGCATATTAAAAAATAATGACGGAAGAAAGGCTAAAACTCTAGAAAAGTAAGAGTCTTTGCTTTCTACTACTACTGTGATGTTCCCCTGGAAGAGGAGAATACAACACAAGTGTAGATAGCAAATACATAGCCACGGCAGTGAATGCCTCTCTGACCAGTGTTCAGGCACTCTGAGAGTAAGAAATTAATTCATAAACTTACATGGATAGGATAGGATAGGATAGGATAGGATAGGATAGGATAGGATAGGATAGGAGAGGATAGGATACTTTGCAGTCTTTAACTTTCTTGCTTTGTGTTGCCATCTCCATTCTCAAGCGACACTATTCTTTTCAGAGGAACACAACTCCTCATGTGTTGAGAATCATGTTTGTTTACACTGGTTCCACTATGCATGTTTGCAAGTAATCAGCGTATTTTTTCTGTAAAGATTTTTTGAATGCCTTTGGAGCTACTAAATAAAGGCATTCTGTAGAATAAATTTCCATTAAACTTTAGAACAAACACAAATAAGACAGCAACCAATCTTCTGGCCACTAACTGCTTGATGTCTGTGACTCTTGCACTGAAAAAAATATCATTCTGTCTGGAAGAACAAAAATGTATCCCACAGAAATTTGGTAAATATGTATGTTTAAGTATCCTCATGTAAATAAACCTTGTTTGTTGGAGTCTGTGAGAAGCTGTTTTGGAGAGCTGTTGTTATATCTGTTATTTCCCGTCACCCTTTTTGGATCTAATTTCAAGCTCAGAACAGTTTCCTTTTAAACTCTCAGAATTCACCATGTGCCCTTTTCTGTCTGAGCAGAGCTGAGCTCACCTGAGCACAAACCCTGAGCCTGCCATGCCTGGCATGCTGCTCTGGACTCCATACTGCTAATGTCTTCTTAATGTGCTTCTACTTGGGCACACTTTGGAGCACTGCTGGTTCTGCACATTTTCTATCTTGAAAAGAGAATAATTGTGTTATTGCTTTAACTGAACTAGAAATATTAATTTTATATTTTATGTTCTCAGACATAATTCCTTAGCAAACTAATGCTCAAAGCAGTTAGGCCATAATTTGATATTTTTTTTTCAATCGTATGTCATTAAGTATCTCCTGAAGCTTTTTGTTAAACAATGATGCTTCTGTAATATTTTTATATTTGCATGCATACAAACACATAGACACACTTCTTTTAAACTGAAATGAATTTTAAGATGTTCCTGCAAGACATAGACTGCTTTAGTATGTTTATTTCTTGCTAGTTCTCGTACATCATATTTAACCCAGAAAGGACACATTTTACTTTTAAAAATATATCCAGGAAATTTACATTTATATATATCTTCCTTTTAGCTATTCTGGTACAAGATACCAGAAAATACTTTCAAAAAGTATTTTAGGCATTGCATACACAAAGCTGTCATCTAACTCTCTTTGGAGAGCAGCATCCACATATTTTCACTGTCGGAGAATGTCAGCTGCTGTATTTACAGAGTGACAGAATCCGTTCTCTGATCCCATCCAAGGAGATCAAAAAGAGGTGACAGTAGGTAGTACTAGCACAAAAAATACTTTGGGAGCAAAAAAGTGTCTATACTAGATATATACTATATCTACTAGATAGATAGATATATAGAGATATATAGATTTATATCCATAATAGATTAGACTAGATTAGATTAGATTAGATTAGATTAGATTAGATTAGATTAGATTAGATTCCATATAGTATGAAGTTGGATGAGGAGTGGCAGAGGGAGCTGGGGGTGTTCATCCTGGAGAAAAGGAGGCTCAGGGGAGACCTTATTTCTCTCTACATCTGCCTGAAAGGAGGCTGTAGCCAGGTAGGGGTCAATGCCTTCCCTCAGGTACCTGGTGACAGGATAAGAGGAAATGGCCTCAAGCTGCAACCCAGGAGGTTCAGGTTGGACATCAGGAAGAATTTCTTCACTGAAAGGGTGGAAACATTGGTAGAGGCTGACCAGGGAGGTGGTGGAGTCACCTTCCCTGGAAGTGTTCAAGAAATAACTGTACATGGCTCTCAGTGCAATGGTTTTGTTAACAGGGTGGTGATACTGTAGAATGTTGGGCTTGATTATTGTGGAGGTTTTTTCTAACTACAGTGATTCTGTGATAAAGCACTGAAGAAAGTGAGAAGATAATTCTTACCTGGATTGGTAAGAATTATATAGGAAAGGAGGGAGGGGGAGAGAAAAGGAAAGGAATGCTGTAAAGGGACGAGAAATTTAGAAAAACAAATTAAATTGAAAATTTGAACATTTTGAGAATTATTGAACATAATTGAGAATTATTGATTATTTCTGAAAATTTTACTACAGAAATAGTTATTCAGAAATGATTATTTATAAATTAGTGCTACATAAAATGTGTTTAGTGAACAGGAATAGGGTAAAAAAGAGGTTTTCAGGAGCTTTAGTAAAGGGCAGTGGTTTTGGTTGTTGTTTTCGAAATTGCAGTGAGCATGCTTTGTAAACTATTGGAAACTATTAGTCCATGCTGCTCTGACTTTATGTAGCACACACAGGAAGTGTGAATGCTTTCCCATATTAGAGGAGAAAGGAGTGGCTCCCCAGTCCAAGCCCGACTTGACACCCCTTTAGGACAGCACATATCACCTTCATTTCCTCTTTGAAAGGGTGACAGTTATGCATTTCTGCCTTAGGAGCACTGTGGTCCAGTTCTTTCTCTGCCTGTGAACAGACCTGCCAGGCATCTGAGCATAAAGGAAAGAATTCACTGTCCTTTTTTAAGCCAGTCAGGAGCTGTTAACTCCAAATTGGCTGATTGTCTTATCTCTGGCTTCAGGATGAACCCATCTAAGTGTCAGAATCTTAAGCTCTTGAAAGAAGTATCGATTGAATCTTTACAGTCAAAAGTCTTTAAATCACTCAAAATGCAAGAGGGGTTTAGAGACTTCTCAGGTAAAAACTAGAGCTCTGTATTGCTGTGAAGGTTCTTTTAAGTATAACCTCAATTTCTGTTCAAAAAGGCTCAAAACCAGAATGCCCCAAAAATAATATTTACTGGGCATTTTCATCTCCTACATTGTTTTGGTATTAAACAATGTTAGGAACACCATGTAAATCATTACAAATCTATCCACTGAATTCTGACATAGTTCATTAAGCACATCATTTGTGTAATAGCACTTCATTAATTATAGAACTCCTGAATAATGAAAATAATACATTAACTGGATAACAGCAAAAGTAGTCAAATAGTATTAAGCAATTTCCTGTAATAATTCAGCATAACAATGTTTTCTCTAATGAAACACTACAGGCAAGTATTAACAGTTTACACGTGTGAAATTATTAGCTCTTTCAAATTAACTTTCTCTTGGGCTTTAAAAAGTGTGATGTGCAAGGGAAGACCAAAGACAACAGAGCACTCCCACCATATGCAGAATATTGATCTAGATTCCTGTGATTAAAATATTATTAATATAAAGAAACCCTTCTTAATACACACAGACATATATATTTTCATAAATGATTCCTAAGTATGCTAAAAGCCTACTGAAAACTGCTTTGAAATTTTATGTAGGAAAAGAAATAACTTTTCCTATATTTAAAAATGCCAGTTTAATTTTTATTACCTGCAGTTATTAAATTTAAACATTTTAAGTAACTCACAGTAGTATTTTCAGAATTTTTTTTCTTTAACAGGAATCACAACTAAGTGAATTTGTTTTGGAGTTGTGGTTAGAGCAGCAACCCCACTTCTTTTTTAAAATGGAAAAAATTGTCAGTGTTTTTTCCTCTGGCTGCATATGACAAACTTTTCTAAGAAGAAAAATACATTACACTCTTCATAATACTAATTAAAAAGAAAAAAAGTATTTATTCAAAAATTCAGTTATATTAGTGGCCAGAGAAATATTAATTTTGTGTTATATATACCTTTAAAATGTGTGAGGTATTTTATTTTTAGGAGCAACTTTGCATACTGGGAAAATCTCAGGGGAAAGTAAATGACCACATCTCCCTTTGGTTATGCTCAAATGATTCACTATTTGGCCAGACTCCTGCAAGAATTAATATTGGATTGTGGTGGTACAATCATCTGAGTATACAGGTTGTAATGTATTGAAGTGGAGGGAGAAGACCCGTCTTTCATTGATCAGCATCGTCTCCGTTTATTCACTCAATCAGTCACTTTTTATAACTGTGTTAATTAAGTTCATGCATATTGCAAACCCGAGCTCACAATAGGTCAGAGATAACACACCAACCCCTCCTTATGTTTCCAATACCAAGATTTGGGTTCTCAAAACTTATTTTTGCTTTCCCAAAACAGCCAAAGATAGAATATCTACTTGTTATGAGAAAGCTGCCTGAGAACTCTGGTATGCGGGGTTCTCAAGGCCTTCATGTTTGTCACTTTTACTTGTAATTAAAAACAACCTGAGAACTTCTACTGTTTACAGAAACTGGCTGTGAGAATTTTACTCCTCACAGCTGCCTTCTAAGCCATTTCTGAAAAAATCTCCAACAGTAATGTTTCACATTCTTCTCTCTGTTCTTCCCAAAGTATACTACTGTTTCTACTACAATTCCTTCTACCTGGTCCCGATGTATGCAATAATGTTCTTTCAAGATGATGTTTACTAACTGCAGCTAAGAATTTTCAAACTGTGGGAGCTGAGGTGAAGTGCTTTATGAAGTGCTTTGCAATTTATGGCTATATAGGTCAATGTAAGCAGCCTTTCATGTTAACCAAACCCTCAATCTTACAGGCTTTCTTTTTTCCTCAAAGACTTACACAATATAGCTAATGACATTGAACTCAGTATGTCTACCTCAAAAGGAAAAAGGATATAATTCCACTTACTCAACCTTGAAGACAATTTCCCTATAGCTCTCTATGCCACAAATTCTATATTATCTTTCTGCAACTCTGATCATATCAGATAAACGTTATGGTGCACTCTGAGAATTTTTAGCCCTATTTCTCCCATGTTTTATTGCACCTGATTGCTCCCATATCTTATTCATTGAAGTATGAATGTTACTTGATTTGGATATGCATAGGATAAAACTTTTCATTTTAATAGGTCTCACAGTTAGCCCTTTGTTTTCAGTTATGGTGTAAGCCATTGCTTTCGGTTATGATATAAGCTGTCATTTTCAGAGATGGACCTAGTATAATTATTTTTTTTCTCTTTTCATAATCAAAGGTTGGAAATGGAAAGCACTAATAGGCAGAAGTGATGTAAGTGGTCTGTGATGTATAGGAGAGCTTCAGAACTGGCAAATGCAGGAGGAAACATCAGATCTGGTCAGGTGGGAAGCATAAAACTCAAATGTGTTACTGAATGGGGAGCAGGTGAAAAACTGAAACTAGGAACTAGTATGAGAAGCATTTTTGGGAGATATTTCCTGTTAGAACCTGGAAAGCGGAGGAAAAAATAGTTGCAGGTAAGTGAAACACTGCAACAGTGACATTTTGCATGGGAGTGAGACAGGACTGTGTGAACAGTGGGCTTCTGTCTAAGAAAATAGGGCTCCCAAGGGGATGAAAATGTACTTTATAACAAAACAAAATTTGTGTAGAAGGTTTATTTTATTTATTCCTTCCTGGAGCAGAAGGGAAGGGACACAGGAATAACTGAGCACAGTCTGTTGCACCATGCCAGGAGACCCAGACTAGCTTTACACATGAATGTCCTTAGTCTTCAGGTAATAGCAGGCAGTGAGACTGTGACCTCCCTCTCAGGCAGCAGAAGGTGTCTGAAATGCCTTCTTGGCAGAATTTAGGAGGAATGCAGGACAACCCTGCCAACCTTGCTTAGATACTTCAGGTGACTGCAAGCACAAAAAGGCTTTAAGGAGATGTTCTGCAAAGGATTCAAGTCTGCAAAGACAGAATTCAAAAGGTCTAATTAGAGCCCTTTGAGATCAAAAAATTACATTTCCCTGGGGCTAGTTATGTTAATTTTGTGGCAAATATTTCTTCTAATTCCCTCCTTCTTGATATACAAGTCCTGCATTAAGAATTCTTTAGACTAATGCCAGGCATCCCCATACATATTCTGTTAAAAGGTAACTTGTAGGGTGATTTGAAACACTGAAGTCCTTGCTTCCTATCTCTGTAAGAAGGGTGGGCAAGTTCTTGAGGTGAACATGCTAAATACCTGATTGAGAGGATGAGTAAACTCAAAAGAGGTTTACATGAGTAAACTCAAAAGTGGTTTAACAGAGAAGTCTTGCTGAACTTCCAAGGCAGCTACTTTCAATTTCAGACATTCCCATCCATGCCTTTATACTATCTATCTGTTCAGCATGGACCTCCTAATCCCTTAATCCTGACACAGGCAAGCTCCAGTCAAAAACACTCTCTTCCATTGAATGCAAATTGACCTGGGAGTATAACTCAACCTCATGAGCTTTGCTGTGGCCATGGTAGATCACTCTTGGATGCTACAGTGCTGAGCATTGTGTATCCTGACAGTCTTTGCCTCTGTGTGTTGTCTTTTACAAGGTATTAAGAAGATGCACCAATTCATTTTATGAGTAATTCAGACACTTCAGTGAGGAGCACCACAGAAATACTAATGAGGAAATTAATTATTCTACATGGATAGCAAAATTAGATGTGTTCAACAAAGATGACATGCGCTCGCTCACTTACCAGTAGTGAGAATACCAAATATTGATTAGCTGCTCATTAAACCTGCGCCATTCATTCTGACAGATGCCTCTCTGAACTGAATCAGTCCTGTTCCTGCCATTATTCATCCCATCATGCTGCGCCATTCATTCTGACAGATGCCTCTCTGAACTGAATCAGTCCTGTTCCTGCCATTATTCATCCCATCACTTAATTGAGGTGACTCTACTTTCTGCTTTTTCTGAGGTTAGTGGGATGAAACAGACCACCCCAGGGACCATTCAGCTCCTGCAGAATCAGATGTAAAATTTACCTGCCTCCTGACAGGCTATCAGCAGAATGTTGAATAACTACTCTTGAGTTTTAGGTATTTCAGTAAGTGCCTAATTTAGGTAGACTACATCAGGGCATAGGTTACTGTGCAGTTAATAAGACAAACGTACACTGAAATACAGTTTAGGTTACACTGCAAATCTCAATTCAGGCATTTCTTAATTTTTTGTTCATCAAAAATTTTCTCACAGAAAATGTTACTGTAATACTGCAGATCTTCGACAATATTTTAAGGCTAATCTTTTGTTTTGCTGCTGCCTTAGCAGGAAAATCAGCAAAAAATCAAGATGAGTTTGACTAGCAAGTCAAGGAAGGTGATTCTTCTCCTCTTTTCTGTTCACATGAGACCCCATCTGGAATTTTGTGTCCAGCTCTGGAGCTCCAAACACAAGAAGGACCTGATGAAGAGAGTTGGACAAAGTCCAAAAGATGAGAGAGGTCAGGAACATCCCTTCTATGAAGACAGGCTGAGAGAGTTGGGTTGCTCAGACTAAAGACAAGAAGGCTCCGGGGAGATCTTCCTGCAGCCTTCCACTATCTAAAGGGAGCTCACAAGAAAGCTGGAGAGGGGCCTTGGACAAGTGCATGTAGTGATGGGACAAGAAGTAATGGCCTCAGTCTGAAGGAAGGTAGGTTTAGATTAAGTATTAGGAAAAAAATTCTTTACTGTGAGCGATGAGGCACTGAAACATTGCCCAGCAAAATTGTGGAGGCCCAGTGTCTAGAGGAGTTCAAGGACAGGTTGGATGGATGGTGGAGCAACCTGGCCTAGTGGAAGGCATATCTGCTCATGTCAGGAGGGCTGCAACTTTCCAGTTCTTTCCAACTGAAAATATTCTATGATTCTGCAATTCTCTAATACATTCCTTTCAATCTGGTCATTAAGTCCAACAGGCTTTCATGCCTATTCACATTTATTGTACACAGCATCTTAGTTCTGTATCCCAAATGCTCCCTTATCCTCATATAACTAAGTCTCCCCTTATTTTGTTAATGTACATAATTTGCTTTCAGACTCATCTAGAATTTATTTTTGCAATACCAGGTATCACAAAGCAAAAATTGTTTGATTTTCATTTTGATTTGAACACCTTTGGATCCTTTTTTCCTGCGTCTTTTCAGTGCTCTGCCTATTTGAGTCAGTGTATTGAACATGTCTTAAAAGAGTTCCTAAAAATGGATAATTGTACAAAGTACAAAGGGATGTTCATGTCCCATCCCTCTCCCCTTTTTAGTTTTTTATTAGCTTGAAAACAGCATTTAGTTCATAGATTGATAGAAATAAAATTAAAGTTTTTACATTTCTTGTGGACTGTTAATACATGCTGAACGAGGGAATGTATAAGACTCTATTAAACTACCACAGAATGCGTTATTGGGCTGCTCCTGTTTGGACCATCCCTCACTCTTGCAAGCTATCATGATGGTTATTGCCTTTGCTTTCTGCCTTGGTAATCAGGAAGGAAAAATTAGACCCTTCTGGAGAGCAGCTCAGACCATCCAAGATCTGGAGCACTCTTCGGAGATGTTCCTCTTCCTTTCTCTTCAGTAGCTGCTACAAAAGCTGTGGGTAGACAGGGTCCTGAACTGGGCACCACAGACGCCTGCCTAACGTTCAGTAAGAATGCACTAAAACCAAGAGTCTATTGACATTGCATTGAAATCCCTCACTCGTTTTTGTTCTCAAATCAAGATCATCAGAAAGCACAATAGTGGGGCTTTTATCTCACTGCTTGACAGATCACAGAGAAAATGCCTGGAATTACATAGGAAAGACATTGATGTTATTGCATAAGATTTAATTCAATGGATCTTTCTAACCACTTACCTAAGCAAATCACATATGACACAGGAAAAAACCCATTCTTGAAAGCACTGTTTCTTGCTGCTAGTGCTGATGTCCAAGCAAATTAAGTTTGCAAAGTATTTAATAGTGTCTTCTTTAAAAGAACATGAGATTATCCACAGCAACTTTCATATATATTTGTACACAGACATACATATCTGTGTGTGTGTGTGTGTGTGTGTGTTTTGGAAAAAACAGTTTTAGGGCTTCTGAGTACAACAAAGCCTGTAGAAATCTGTCTAGAGGGTATATTATTTCATATCCATTTACTTCTCTTTTCTTTATACCTTTCACTGGAACATTTGATTCAAGTCTTGTAGGTAAGTGGCTGATGGTCTCAAACGAAGCTACTTGTGATCCAGCTTCATAACAACTCAGAAATTCATCAATTCATTAATGCACTACTGATGCTCAAGTACTCATATAAAGTTCAGTTGAATGCAGGCTTCAAGAATAGGACACAAGTAAGTATTTTGTCTAAACCAAAATGAAATACTATAAGCAGATTCTGAGAAATAATCAGAATGAAACTCAGAATTCAAAAGTTAAGTGCTTATAGAAAAATCAAGGAAGTTAGACTTCAAAATCTGTAAGAATCTCTTCTGTTAAAGGTAAATAAGGAGTTCTGATTCTAAGGAATTATGAACCTGAACTCCTGGTATGGAAACTGTTATTGTTGATGAAGCAGAAAACTTGGCATATTTATTTACTTTTCATTAACTTACTGAAATTATGATTCTCTCATTATTAAATATGTTTGACTGTTAATCCTTGAATTTCTTTCAAAAAATATGAGTTATAATTTTCTAAGGTGGAACAGTGAGAGTGCAGGCTAGCAAAATTAACCTGTTGTACTGCAGATATATGTAATTTGCTGGCTCAACATCTTGGCTAAAATGCAAAGTGATACTGTTAGTCTTTTTCATCCTTCTGCAATTGCTCAGTTTGTCACCTTGCTTTGTAAATTAGAGTTATAGAAAAATAAACATTAACAAATCTTTCTTGCCCATGACAGACTGAAAAAAATCTCTTTTTTTCATTTTTGTACATCATAATATGCATACAAAGAATGTAGAGATCATTATACTGGACACAAATTATAACACCAATGAAATTATTGATTTCTCTTTGTGATTTCTTTTCATAACTTAAATGCAGAATTTTATAATTGACTTTGTCAATGTTGTTTTCGAATTGATGTCTTCAAGCTATAGCTTCTTTTGCTCTGCCCATCTTTGCAAGGCAAAACCTTCACAAAGTATTTCTTAGCAATTTCACTAAATCATGCTTTTTTTCCCCTCTTGTACTCACTCTAAACAGTTCAATTGAGTGCTAATCACAGTAAAGAAATTAATCTGATTTAGAAAGGAAAACTGTGAAGCTCCCTAATGTGCTGGACAGAGATGGCAAAAGAAGGAAGTAAAGCACACAGCTATTAATCTTTTTATCTTGAATTGCCTTTAAAGAGCTATTATTTTTTTTTTGTTAGAAATCTCTCTCTACACCATTTTGAGTAGCATTTACAAAGGCTTCAGGGTTTGAGTTTCCCACACTTCTAGTATGTTCCATTAGAAAGGATTCTGGGTGCTTGTCCTACCAAATAAAAATTTACGGAGAGCCCTTCTTAAAAGGACAACTGTAAAGCAAATACTTTTTCCATAAAATTTTCATTTGAACTATCTATTAATTTTTTCAATGTGTTAAAGCCAGGAACAACTACAACTACAACTTTGTAGAACAATACTGGAAAGTAAGTAACCATGGCTGGTTTTAGTTATTAATTACCACTTAGCAACAAAAAGGCCCTCCAGTTCATTTTCTACTGGTTTCTGGATGTTTCTAAACTCACTGCTTTCTCATTTGGTATAGCTAGACACAATAAGTGTACGTGCAATATTTAATATATATTATAATATATTATATGTCATCGAAAAGCAATAATATAGGATAAATCAGGAAATATTTTCTCAGGCACATGCATCATGAACTGATCCTCAGTTACATATTCACAGGCTTTTTCAAATATTGTTCAATACCATTCTTACTGTGCTTGTTGACTTCTCTGTGCCAGATAAGCAGAATCCACACAAGTCACATGAAAGAGGAACAATGTGACCAAGTCTCCTGCAGGGTCTGTGTCTACCAGTGTTTCCTCACAATGTGCTTCTGAAATAAGCATGCATTAAAAATAGTCATGGTGGAAAGTGCTGAGCTCCTCTCCTTGTCAACAAGCAGAAGATAACTTTCTCCACTCCAGCTTCTGCAACGATCTTAAAAGATCCTTATGCTAAACCCAAATTATTAAATCATCAAAGTTACCCCTTTACTCTTTGTTTTATTTGCATCATCAACAGCAACTTCCCTTGGCAATTTTTATTTGCCACAGAGGCACTTTGAGCTGTACATGCTGACATCAAAGTACCTCAATGAATCCCCTCTAGTTCCCTCCAGTGATCAAAACTGTAACCTGATGAAGCTCTTCTAGTCCCTGAACATAAGAAAATTATGAAGCTGTCAAGAGCTCAGAAGAGAATTCATGTCGATTGCTCATGCCTTTTAGTCGCAAACAGTGTGGTCTTCAAGTGGCTCTGCTGAGCACTGCAGTGATAGACAGGTGCATAAAGAGACATAAGCACAACCATAAAATACCCACAATAGATGTAATAAATCTTCCAGAGGTTGTTACTGCAGTAGCTCAGATGACCCATTTGGATTAGATACCAATACCAATGTTTAAATGGATGACTTGATATATCAACTCTAGGCAACGACCTACTTCCAGGAAGCTTCTTGTCTCCAGACTTTGTAATAATACCTAATAATCTAGTTGTCCTCTTCTTTGGATATATATAACTATTTATCAAATATATTTTATATAAGACAAATATTATTAATTATATATATGGTTTATTATCTATATGTATGTATACTTATTCATGTTTATGTAAAAAATCAGTTCCCATTCTGTTCACCTTTATCTACTGGACAAGGAAAATAGACTGTTAACTATGAGTACATTGATGTTTATCAAACTGGTTCCTGAACATGTAAAGCATTCTGTGTACTAGCATTATGTATACATGCAAAAACATAGTTTAGCCTCACCACATCTTCCAAAATTGAAGGGAAGTATTTCCACTGCCTACTAACCAGGTATTTTCTTCATCTACTGTACTAATTCTTGTTTCATTAGTTATTATACAACCCCATGTGCATATAAAAATATAATTACCTCTGTATGAAGAAAGATAATTTTTAATCACTCACTTTGTAGACTGGATGATAATATACAGTTTTTATAGCTTTTAATAAGGAGAAATGCTATTCTTTGTATAATTCTTAAACAATTTGTGTAACCCAGTTAAGGCATTGCCTCCTAACAATAGGCTGGATCTGGTTGCAGATGCCTGTACTGCAGCAATTCATGTGCAGAGCTCGTGAGGCAGCAATTGCCTGCTGGAGGCAACAGTCCCGTTGTTAATGTGATGGGGCTAATGAAGACAATGGTAACCTTTAAAAATGTTCAGCTTCCCTGTGATGTGTATAACCTCCTGACACACGCTCGAAAATCCCTTGAATATGGCAAAAGCTATCATTATCTGACAGGAGAATGTTTTATGGGTCACCACTGAAACTAACTGATGGAAAATTGTCAGTAGTTTCTTTAAAGCTCCTTTATGCAATTCTTCAGTATTGTGCTACAAACCATTTTTACCATGTGTGTCCTCAACTCATCTATGCTCCTAATATAACAATACCATTCACAGTGTATGACATCTCTGTAAATGATTAATTTTAACAACTTAAAGCACTCCATGTCAGTCATGTGTCCCAAATTAAAGTTAAAAGAAACATGGGCTAAATCTCAGGTTATGAGATTACATTATATCAAGAATGATAAAATATCCATACTGTTTTGCTCTGATTCTGCCCATCTTTCAGTCTTAGGAACATTGTCTTTTGAAGCTTGTCCTCTTTGCAGTCATTCACTGAACCACTGGCTGGGTATGTTAGAAGATCTGGCTCACTGCTTCCTCTCCAGATACAGAACATATCACCTCTGGGATATGTACAGATTCTATTAGAGCAAAGCCTCAGGCCTGACAATATCTAGCTGCAATGATTGTCTCTAGCGAGTGAATAGTTACCCACACAGATTTAATTAACAGCAGCAGTAGAGTATTCACTGTTATAGAACTCTGTGGTAAATTACTAATCAGAACTCTAGGCACACTGGAGGGAATAGAAAGATGAGGAAATTATGAGATCCATTTTAAACAATATGGAACAGGCATGAGCAACAGGAGCATTGTTTATATGCAATAAATGCAGTGATGGTCTGGGAGAAAAATGCCTAGCAGACTATCACTTACATCTTCTCCAACAGTTTCACCAGTTAAATATCTGAGGGGCTGGAGGGTGTGCTGTATGTGTGAGGGGAATGGTGATGGACATCACCATGTTTACATTAGTGGGGTTTTGACATAAAATGTTGCAAATAATTTTTATTTTGTTATAAATGTCTAGCCTTTGCTGAGTTAAAATGTTGGCAGTGGCAGGTAAAAAATATGTAAGCAAGGCAGAGAAGTAAGCAGCAGTGCTCTGGAGAAGAGATTAATTAAAATTACTTAAATCACAGACTTGGAATGGGCACTTCAGTTTTTTAAGAGATCTGCTGCTTTGGCACATCTGAAATGGGCCCACCTGCCTAGTGCAATCGAGGTCACTGAAACGCTCTGAAAATGCATTTTCACTTACACAGTGCCATTGGGACTATATGGTGCAGTTAAGCTCTGAGGATGGAATACCATAGGCTGAGCTCCAGTGGGAGACAACATATTCAGGAACTTGTAAAAGTTTCTGTGCAATTCCATCTGCTGTGAGCAAATGCAAGTCATATAAAACACAAGTGTGCAGCTTCTCTGCCTCTAACACTTACCAAAGTCATTGCAGTGTTGTGAACAAAAACACTCTCACTGGAGCAAGCAGGCTGAAGTTTTGGATCTGTGAAGGCTTTTATGTGAAGTGAAGGAAAGGTTACTTTCTGCACATGTTCAGAGCACAATTTTCTGATGTATATTTTCCAAAACACTAGGAAAATCATTGGAACTTTGGATACCATTTAAGATATGAATGGAAAGTTCTTGCTCTCTCTCTCTCCCTTTCTGTCCCAGATCATGCTTATAATTTTTTTTTTTCAGTTTTAAATACTTTAAGTCAGTTTTCTACAATTTTTTTTAACATATACAAGGAATCATCTCACTTAGAATTTTGAAAATTTTTATGCTGGCAACTTTCAATATCTATGCAATATTGATTAAAGAGGAAAGAAATTCACAGCCCACATGTTGTATTCTGCAAACTAAATTGATCCTTTGCCACTTCACCTCCATATTATGTATTCACAATGGGCAAATATTACCTATGTGCTCCTGCCAGAGTAACAATTTTTAAATTATTAAAGGAGTATAAAGTTTAAGCTTTCAATATTACATTCAGCATGGATGCATCACCAATATGGGAAGGACCCTGCTTCTCTTGTCTTCGAATACAATGAGAGATTTACAAATTGCCATATTTTTGCAGTCTGGTAAATTAATCCAACAGCCAGCAACTGGCTACAAGTGTTTTCATTGTTAATGGCTGGTAGAATATACTAATATAGTGAGCAGGGTGGGCTAATCTTTGCTTCTATAATCCAAGTGGACAGAGTTAGGAGATGGAATGATCTCTTTTTCAGGTGAGCATCTTATTTCAGATCAGTAACCAACTAATCCCCATGAATTTCATCATTTGCAATTATGTGAGCTTGCTCTAGGTACTACCACCTCTGTGTTTGTGTGTGTCTGCCTGTCTGTCAAACTTTAGGGAAGAGAATACAGAATTGGTTCTACTCAAAATGCAAAACCAAATTTATTCACAGTCAGAAACCTTAGTCAGCTCTTCAGCTGATGCCAGACATCAGAAACTCATTAAACCAATGAGATGCTTATAAAAAGAGAGTTTAGGAATGTTATTTTTAAAATTAGTTCAAAATTAGAAGAAGCTGAGGGACACTAGTCTTCTAGAAATTGCAAATTACCAGCAAGTCCACGTCATGATTGACCCTTACTAACCTTAGATTTGCTTAAAATAATGAGAAGTACATTTATATAGAAGACTAAATAGCAACTTTGGGCAAGATAAAGAAATTTCACAGAGGAAATAAAAAGCTTGCATAGACAGTTAAACAGCTAGACATTTACATGCCTTACTTCATACGCCGTCTAAATAATGCTACAACAGCAAAGAATGCAAATAGAATTGGAGCTTGCAGGTCATTGCACATTTCAAATTTCTCCATTTCCATTTCAGCACAAAATGCTAAAATCTTTTGTATTGAAGCACAGCTAGAATTCCCAGTGCTTGTTGATACTGAAAATATTTATCTTAATCATGGTGTTTAATAAATAACTGGCAGCATATCAAAGCAAACAAAATACTGAATACTTTATTCAGGACATCTGAAAAGATGATTTTTTTAAAGCAACTCCTGCATTTTCTTAGAATTTTTATTCATGAATGATCATTTGCTTCTTCCGTATCTGCATTAGAGAAAATAAAAATAAGTGAAATAAAGAGGATATGGGTAAAGCCTGTAGAGATTTTTATTGAGTGCAGGAAAGTCACACAAAGAAAACAAGAAACTATTGCAAGAGTACCACACACAGGCAGATGAAAATAAAGCTGTGGAAACAGCAATACTCATTATGCACTTGGCTGATTGTGCACCCATTCTGTTGTTTCGGAAATGGATCCAATATATTTATTCCACTAGGGAGTTTTCTGTTGGTGAAAACATAAAATTAAAATGTTTCCAAAAGTATCTAGAATTTTTTTTTCAATCATACATATTGGCATTCTTTTGAACAGTTGTGCTTTATCTCTGAACCAATTTTCACATTTTGCTGCCGACTATTATTGCTCTTGTCTCCCATGGTTCTGTTGAACTCCCATCTTCCACCTAACCTTTCCTTTGTGGCTTACATCTCTAGTACAGCTTGTCATTGATTTTTTTACTTTATCTTTACAATATCCAGCTCTTTTCGACTTTCGACCCACTTTGTTTTCTTTGCTTTTTTTTTTTTTGTACCAGGAGAGGAAAAAGCCAGCTTGTGGACTTTTCAGTAATTAGAATTTTATCTCTTCATCCAACTCAAGCAAAAATACCACAAGATGTACCATACTTATATGCAGCAGTAATATTTACTGATAAGAATAGTCCCGTTGACTTTCTGGTGAAGCTGAGGGACCATTAACATAAATGAAGATTGCAAGGTCAGAACCTGACTTGGGTGACAATCTCCAATGTTTAAAAGACTGCCTTGTTCATCAAATACTCCACTTTTGTGGGGAAAAAAAATGCAAATCTGTTCTTTATTATTGCACATAAATAACATAGAATGTCCATGCTATATCTTATTTTCATTTTATTTTTGCAGATTCAAAGCAAGAAACAAAGCCTAAATCAAAGAAATTACTCTGATTTCTTTATTTTCTTTTTCCTATTTGATAATATTCCACATTTAGGTTACTCACGATAACCTTTTGTTGAGAATTAGTTAACCTTTGTATTTTCTTTGCTCAGTAGGAATCACCAAAGAATCAAGAAAAAAAAATTTTCTGTGATTCACATGCCAGATAGTCTTTTAGGGGACTAATGAATTTAAAGTAAATTAGGAGGGGGTTTGGAAGGACTCCCCCAAGACTTCTGTGTGGATGGTGCAGCATAGTAGAAAGATGAAAGCATTCAAATTTCAAATGAAGCACCACAGGTAGAGAGACTCTGCATGAATTTTAAATATATATTCCTTGTGATGGTGTGCTAATTAAATATTTCTTTAAGTGCATTGGGTTTATTACAGGACACAGCTGAATGCGAATATCTATACAGAGAGTTAGGAACAGAGATTGCATAAGCAATGGCTCCTGCTGTCCAAGAGTTTTCATGACAGCACATTGAATCCAGCTCGAAATTCAACTACAGAAGTACAGTGAGGATGGTGTTGCTGAGTTGGAGGAGCTCAGGAACATCAGAGCTGGTGCATTTCTGTCTAATGATCTGAATTACAGGCTTTCACAGTTCCAGTGTCTCCTGGATTCTGTTAACATCACAAGTTTTGCACTGACAAAAGATGTTCATATTAGCTCTCCTGATTCAAAAGGAGCACAGAGCAAAGAAATACAGCAGTGATACACTACAGCTGGATATACACCTGCAGAAGAAAAGGCATGAAAAAACACAAACTCAATCCGTGTCAGCCTCCAACAGGTTGAGAAACAACGTGCTCTGGGGTGCTTACACAGAAGATGGTTGTACAGCAAAAGTTAAAATTAAACGGAAATAAAAGGTAGAAGTAACAAGTACAGCCTCTTACCTTGCTCAGCAGAAGAAAAGGTAATGTCATAGGAGAGTAGCCAATTATAACTGTGCAATAAATCTGGTCTGTATGCCCAAAAAGGAGCACAGAGGCCAGTGGGGGAACCCAAATAATGCCTTGGCCCAGCTTCTCCCAGAAACGTCACAAAATCCATCAAGCCATCAAGGGACTATCTCCACAGACTCAGACAGGAGAACAAGGAGAGGAGGGAACCCAAATTGAGGTCTCAGAGGAAGTAACACACTGCCAAGGCCCTTCCCAGGGCTCCTACAGGTCAGCTGCAGTCTCGTTGCCCAGAGATGAAACCCATCACAAGAGGTAAACATCAGAGTAACTTTTGGACTGAAGGGTTATTGCCCAGAGGCATGGGACATGTAATGTGCTGCAGGGGAAGAACACTTGGGGATTGCACAAGATTTATTACAGGAAGTTAAGGGTGGAATTAAAGGTGGGAAAATAGAGGAATCAAGGTGGCTTGAGGAGGAAGCACAGTGGGAAACTTAAGAGGGAAGTAGGGATTTTTCCATGTAAATAATTTGCTGTTTGGTAGACCTGCTTGTCCGTGCCCTGCATCTGATCTGCACAGACTTTCCTGTTTTGTTACTAAGTTCCTTTCTACTCTTTCCCAGATGAGGGACTCTCATGTGCCTCTGTGACTGCAGGCAGACACAGGCTGGAGGTGGAAGCATCTGCCAAGAGCCCAGGGGTGGATGCAGTGCCAGAAACTGGAGTGGGACCTCGGGTCTCAGGGACACAGGTGTCTGTGTCCAAGACATCCACAGATGTCTGCCAGCCACTGGAGCTAGTGTGTACACTGTGTGTGTGAGTGCCAGCAAAGATCAGACCAGGCGAGCCACCAAGTCAGTGTGGTGATCTGAGAGCTTGGGAGTCTCTATGAGAAAGATATGGATGGGTTGTGGGGTGGTTACTGGGGATCAGGGGAGTTTCAAATGGTTCTTTGTGTACGTGTGCATCTGTGAGGGCATTTGTACCAGCAGCTAGAGCATGTGGCCTCAGGAGTTTGTGTGTCCACGTGCTGGCTGGGAGTGTAAGCCCAGCTGGTGGGGAAGGGTTTATGCACACATACATACCCTCAGTAACAGATCTTCCTGCTCAGCAGAGAGGGAAGCAGAATGAGGCCATTGCTTTCTCTGCTGTGTGTAAGTGCTCTGTGTCTCTCTCTGTATTGATCTGTACAGACCACTGTAGATTTAAATGCAGTGTAGACATGTTTGTGCCTGTTCCTGGTGTGCGTAGGGATTATATGCTCAGTCTCACTACTGATGAACCTGGGGACATGAAGCTGCGACAGTTTCATCTCTCTTGAGCTGCCAGATTTGTCCATAATCTACTAACAGAAATATATTGAGCAAATATTCTTTTCCCTTTTACCTAGGGAAGGGAGAGCAGGACTGGAAATGATTAAATATCACTTGAACAAATACAAGAAGGAAGAAAGTCAGTAAAGAACAAAAAATTACATCTTATCTATTTATAAAATGTAGTGACAATGATGTGGCTTCCTAGAAATTCTGTATTGATTGAGTTTATAACAGAATTTTGTACTGCAATAATCCCTTTCCCCTCATCTGGCTGGCTTGGTAGTAGTAAGGTGATAAACATAATCTTTCATTTCAGGTGGTTTTAACTGCTTGAAGAACTTCTGCTGGAGATTTGCCTCTCCAGCTTCTGGTGATGTTTTTTACCAGGTTGTCCACTAACAGCTCCTCCTCTTTTCATTCTTTTTCTTGGCAAATTTATGTTTGCTAGGACTTTTGCTTTAGTCACAATGCCAAACCTTTCCAGCTTCTCACTTTACACTGCTGCTAGCAGAGGCTCATGGGATCCAATTACTGCAGATCCTGCTTTCCAGTAATAGAGCTGTTAGTTCTGTGCACTGTACATGGTATCTATTGAATTCTGCAGAGACATCTGAATTCAAAGGCTTGAATTCTTCATTCTGTTACTGCTGTTTGAGCTTCACCTGTTTCACACTGTTCATGCTCTTGAGAACACAATATTTCTAAGAAGTTCCTTTTTTTCCTTCCCTTGGATCTACTAAAGTTGTTCTTGTCTTTCCAGGTTGTATTTTGGACTGTGAGCACTGCTAGCATGAGGGCAATTCTTTGGATTTCTGTTTCAAGTTTCCTGTCTTTCATGGTAGTAGTACCAAGGTACTTGAATAAGTCCCTCCATTCAACTTTCTTGCTTTTGATATTTATTTCTTTTTCAGAGTCAGTAATCTTCATTGTCATTGCACTGCTATTTTTTGTCCTGATCTCCATACCATACGTCGTTGCTGTGCTTCCCATCTTTGTCATTGCTTTTCCATGCACTGGTCCCATTCTTCCTATCAAATCTACATCATCTTCAAAGGATAGATTACCTGTATTATTACTACCTCTAACTGATAGCACTCCTTCAAAGTTTTCAGAGTCCTTTGACAAGGAAACTATTGAAGAGATGTGGCAATAGGAGACATCACTTTCTTACACCAGCTGTTATATGGAACTACTTACTCAGTGTGTCGCCTTTAAGGACTTTATCCCTGCACTGTAATAAAGGATTTCAATGGTTGTCACTGTTCTTTTGCTAATGTTGAGTGTCTTCATCACAGTCTATAGTATTCATTGCCATGAATGATCAAATGATCTATTGAAGCCTGTGAAGTCACAGTGTAGTTCTATTTCATATTCTCAGTATTTTCTGCTAAATTTCTTAAGGTGAATGTCTGATCTATTGTACTTGGCGTCATTCTAAAACTTCCTTCTTCCTCCTCAGGTAATGTCTTTGGCAGATCAGGTAGACATGGAACATATTCTCAAGATCTATTTTCAGTGAGTAATGCCCTTACAGCATTATGACATGTGTGAAGCTTGTGAATTGCAATAATGGCAGTATCTCCCTTGCTTTTTTTGTAAATGCATAGCTTTTCCTGACAGGGATTTTCCCAAGCAATTTCCTTGAGAAGTCTAAGGATGGAAAAAATCCATTCTGAGTCTTTTTCAGTTCCTATTGATGTTAAGTCAGCATTTACTTCATAGTCACACAAAATCTAGCACCACTCCCACAACCTGCCTGAAACTGCTTTGGCTTCCTTTTTGGAAGGCATACATTTTTGTGATAAAATATAAATACACTACCTCATTGTTAAGTTGATGGCAAAATTTTTTTCTTCCTGCTTTCTATATCCTGTTGTGTGTGTATCTGTATGATTTTAACTTTTGGTACTGCTCCTTATCCTGAGCAGCTTTCCTGTGGTTCTCTTTTTCCTACAAGTATCCGAACCAGCCATCTTACTGCTGTTAAATTTATCACACTAAATGATTTGTTCATATTCAATTTCCTAGGAGGAGTGCTTAATTTTTTGGTAGAATTTAATGTATTGATTTTTTTCCAGTAACATTCTTGGCAATCTCATCTTGGTCAGGACCTTGTCCATGGGCTTTTCATGACATCTTAATGGGTAGCTTGTCCTGGCTCACTTTTGCTCTTTAAGAGTAGAGGTAATAAAGCCTATGGTCATAAATAGATGACTACCTAAGAATCAAGTCTTCAGACTATTATTTTTCATCCAGTGATACCAGTCCTTTTGTTAGCAAGGCAAAACAATGTGGAGCTGAGATCAAATCAGCATGCTCCATTGCAGAAGTTTAACCCTAATTTATTTCCTGTGAAGTCTAGCAGAGCTTCCAAAGGACTCAGGTTCTGTAACTCTCCATATAGATGATTAGAGACATTCATAAAGTGAAAAATTTTAGTAATTTCTTCCCATTCCAAGGTGAAGTATCAAGAACTTCCCTCTTGATATGAGATTTTTTTACAGCAAGAGCAGTCATTCACTGGAATACCCTTCCCTGTGGCATAGCTGGAGGTTTTCAAGATGTAATTGGATCAGGTGCTAGATAATGTCATCTAGGTTCCCTTTCCCATCAAAGGTTGGACCAGGTGATCTTCTGAGGTCCCTTCAAACTTGGGCTGTTCTATAATTCTATAATTCTAATATAAACAATAATAGAAAAATTGATTTGTTTTACAGCAGTTAATTACTGAAGAATTCTGATGCTTTAAATTTATTTAGAAAGAAATAGCATTTCCCAAATTAAAAGTGGCCCAAGATGTGAGGACTCAGCTGTTTTATGTACCTTCATTATGAATATTAACTTGATGACCTTTAGGTTACATTAAGTTTCCATGGGATCCAAATAAAAGGTATTGCCCCTATAGACTTTCACGATCAGGTTCTGTAGTATTTTTTCTTGCCTTGAACCAGTGATTACAAGTTACCTTAGACATCTTCAGTCGCCTTCCTTGCCTCTTAATAAGGATCAATGAAAATGAAAAGTTAATGTGGAGCAGCACAGCTACATGCTAGAGATACATCCCACATGAGCAACAAGTTGTTTGGTTTTTTGGTAAATAAATACAAATGTTTGTGGTTTTTAGTAATTTCATTGTAAGTCTTTTAAATGAGGTGGGAAACTTGAATCCTGTGAAGGTTTTTGAAATTTATTTTAACTGCCTTAGTTAATAACAAAATTATTATTCTGGGTATTTTCTGATTTAAATAAATCACAAATGACTTAGAGGTCATTTGTAATGACCTCTAAGAAAAAGTATGAATTCTGTACTTATTCACACACCTAAGAAAGGTACAGAACAGTTTTGTCATCTTCCAGGTTTATATTTAATAATTGAATTTTTAAACTTCACAAATGTGTAAGTTTTTTTAAGACATAATGTAATAAAACTTATTTTTTCCATTGAGCACAATGGTGGATTTTTAGCCCTGTTATGTTTCTGCACAAATGCAAACTGCCAACTCAGATTGAAAAATCTTATTGGATAAGTAAACTGTACTACAGGTATAATACTGCATAAAAGCTAGCCTTATATCCAGAATAATTTAAATCAGATTTTTATTGTTTAAAATTTAAGATAAAGCCAGTATTTGTGATAAGTGGTAATGTTTTGTTTCTTTGCTAGAGCATGATTTGGTTGGAAATGCAGTGCAATAAGCTATAATAATATAATAACTATGATGATATGGCAGTAACTGCTGAAAACATACCTGTTGCAAATGAAGTTAGGCAGAATGAAGTATTCATGATGGGAGTGGAAAGAAAATGGTATGTACAGCAAAAATTGAATTTAGGAAGCACAAATCAAAGGGTATTTTTGGCATCTCAAATCCTCCAAGTGTGAGCACCGTGTACCCTCTTACTGACAAGTTCTGAGTAGGTATCATCTTCTAATTTTAAAAAGAAAATTTTAAACTATGCTTAAGTAAATATATGTTGTTCTGCAATAATTGTTGTGAGACCAGTAAGGAAAAACTAACAGAAATTATCAGAACTAATTGGGGCTTTGTACAATCTTAATTTTATCTGACAGCTGAGAAACATGAATCCTGAGGAGTAGTGTAAATTTAAATTGCAGACTATTACAACTAATGCAGTGTGATATTATGGATACATTTGTTAATTTCTTTTATTGTTAGATCTAATCTCCCAAGGCCATTGACATAACAAGTAGAATTAGAAGTTCCTGTTCTTTTGCATGGCCCATGAAAAATAATTTTATGTCTTTAAGAAAAAGTGCACAAGGGCAAGGTGTGATGTATAATTGATTAGTGTGAGGTGGGCAAAATGGCTGTCTCCAAAGAGGTTTCCAGCCAAGTTCCCCTCACAATGTTCTTTCATTCTAAGTAAAATAAACAGGTTTGCATTTTTTGGGATGCTCTATTTGTTGTCCAGTAAAACCTTATAGCTTCTGGGCTTTTATACAACGAGGATTTATAGTATCTATTCTCCCTGTGTGAAGTCCCGAGATAATGTTAATAGATGGCTAGTTTTGCCAATAAATCCCTCAGGACACAGACAGAAATGTGTGCTTCAGATGAGTTGTTCAGAACTAAATCCACATCCCAAATGGAACATAGTACTTAGGCTTAAGAGACTAATCTCTGAAAATGTAAAGGTGTTTTTCTTCCCATTCCTAATAAAGGCAAACTATGGCAAAATCAAAACCCAAGGTTCCTGAGAAGTTATGTATCTACTAATCAAGAGTTGAAGGCCCACTTTCTTGAAAGGAATCTAGAGTAATTTGTGAGATCCAAAAATCTGTCCCTTGAGGACTTTGCTTCTTCAATTCAAAAGGCTGGAAGTTCATGTGTGTGAAACACAACAGATTTCCAGGACTACGAGCCAAAATGTCAGGAGTTTTTCATTGTCTGAGAGCATGGAAACCCATCTAAGTAATAAAGGAAGTGGTAAATGGAAGACAAAAAAGAGAACACAGAAAAGGAAATGGAGGGAAATAAGA
The DNA here is from genome assembly GCF_047830755.1 of Zonotrichia albicollis. Lineage (NCBI taxonomy): Eukaryota > Metazoa > Chordata > Aves > Passeriformes > Passerellidae > Zonotrichia > Zonotrichia albicollis. The sequence continues at coordinate 68,031,779 of NC_133822.1, forward strand.
CAATGAAGTTAATGGTTGTTACCTGGACTTTCATTAGAGCCCACAGAGAAAAGAGAAAGAAGCCGACACAAACTGCCATGACTATTTCAGATTGGATAAAATCGCAAACCATTCTTATCTTCAGGATATACATATGGTTTACAGGCTCTACAAGTGTTGGCATGTTCTGCAGATTTGTTTTCTTTCATTCAGCATGGCATTGCTGACCTGTATTCAGCTTGCTAACAGCTGTAACTCAAAATCTTTCTCTGAAGAATTGGTTCCTCCCTCTTTAATTATGCAGCAGATTATTTCTGTTTGACAGCCCTCTTTTCCCTAATAAATATCATTCTTTTCTGACTATAACTTCAGTTTTTTCAATATTGTTTTGAATTTTGATTCAAAGCATCTTGTACACTTTCATTGCCCTAAGAAATCCATAGTTCCCTCATTCTTCTTGCCTTTTTTCATGCTTTTGTTGTTTCTGGTTTTCCTTGTGTAATACTCTGCACATATTTTCCCACCAGTGTGCCTTGGACTACCACAAATAATTATTTAATTTTTTGAACTGAGATTCTTTGTATTCTGCTGATCCGAGAAGACATAATTAAATCCTTAGGCCTTAAACTCATTTTACTAGTTGGATTCCTGAAATGGTTGCAAACTCTGTTAGAAAATAAATTTTACAACCCTTTATAGATCTGAACAAAAATCTGAAACAGAGATTCTAAGATTTTGCTTAAATAATGATTTATCTGGATGTTTGTTACTTGTACAGCTAGTAAGTCAATACTGGTAACTTTTAATTGAAAACCAGTTTTGAAATCACAACTTCAAGCACTGATATTGCAAACATTACGTCTAAGAGATCAGCTGACATGGGTAGAGAGAAAAAACCATAAAACATATCTTTAGTAAACTTCTTTTGGGACAGCATCAGACCAACCAAACTCCAAACTACCCTTTTTTTAACCCAGCTTTTCAGTTCCTCAAACTAAGAAAGGAAATTTGCCTAAATTCTAGGTTTCCTATAGCAAAATAAAGAGTAATTGCAGCACAGCTACTCATATCTAGACCGCTGCCTGTACAGCTAGGTCAGTTTAGCACATGGTGTCTGTGGAGATAACACATCTACACATGGTGTGTCCAGCAACCTAGCAGATTTTTTTTTGGTCATGACATATCGTACAAAATGTAGTCATAACAGTTGATTAACTATCCATACTATTAGCTTTGTTGAAATTCCATTATTGTTGTTCCAACATATGGCAACTACACAGGCAATGGAAGCAGGGTCAGATATCTTGGGAAGAGTCTATGGACACTCTTCAGCTGTGTAGGGTTGGGGCTAAAAAGACCATGGTGCAGCTGAAACACAACTTTTCAAGGGATGAAAATAATAAGAAGAATTTCTACAGGCATATTAGCCAAAATATGAAAGCCAAAGAAAGCATACCTCACCTGATGAGAAATAAATACAATAAAAGAGGAGAAGGCTGAAACATTTCACCATTTTTTTGCCTCATTCTTCCCAGGTAACCTCTCTTCCCACACTTCTTGAGTAGACGGACTGAGATAGGGGATGGGAGAGCAAAGCTTCCCACTCCAAGTGACAATCAGGTTCATGACCACCTGAGGAACCTGAACAAAATAATCCTATGCAACCTGATAGGATACATCCCAAACTCCTGAGGGAATTGGTTGATGTAGCTGCCAAGACACTCAAAAACTCATTATATGAGTTTCATGATATTCAAAACTCATCACATGACGTGAAGTCCCAGGTGACTGGAAGAAGTTAAATATTGAACCCATTTATAAAAAGGGTAGGAAGAAGGACCCTGGGAATACTGACCTGTCAGCTTCATCTCTGTGCCTGAGAAGATCATGGAACAGATTCACCTAGAAGCTGGGCTAAGGCACATGAAGGACAGGGAGGTGATTTGGGACAGCCAGTATGCTTTCACCAAGGGCAAGTCCTGCCTGAGCAGCACAGAGGCCTTCCGTGATGGAGCGACTACATCAGTGGACAAGGGAAGAGCTCTCAGTCTCATTTATCTGGAATTCTGTAAGGCCTTTGACATGATTCTCCACTGCATCCTTCTCTCTAAATCATACATCTATGGATTCTTATGCATGGGCTAGTTAGTGGATGAGGAATCATTCAGATGTTCCTATCCAGAGAGTAGAGGTCAACAGCTCATTGTCCAGAGAAAGAAGAGTGGTGAGTGGTGTATCTTAGAGATTTGTACTGAGAGAGGTACTGTTTAATCTCTTCATCAGTACTTGCAGTACTTAAAGAGGTCATTTTTAAAAAGGATGGACCCAAACTATGCCCTATTGGTATAGGACAAGGGTGAAAGACTTTAAACCGAAATAGAAGAGGATTAGGCTAGATATTAGGAAGAATATCTTCACTATGAGGGTGTGAGACACCATACAGGTTGCCCAGAGAGGCTATGGATATCCCATCCCTGGAAGTGTTCAAGGCCAGGCTGGATGAGACCCCGAAAAAGATGATCCAGGGGAAGGTGTCCCTGCCCATGGTACAGGTTTGGAACTAGCTGATCTTCAAGGCTCCTTTCAAACCCTTCCAAGATTCTACACTAATTGCAGGGCTTTGGGAGGACGTCTTCTGCACCAGCTGGACCCTTCTACCCTCTAAACACTTCCAGAGAAGAGCCAGTTTTGCTGAACATATCTGTGTACTATTTTTGCTATGCTTAAGCAAAATTTTTTGCCTTAATGTGTTTCAACCAAATGTATGCTTCTAATTTCTTTAAGAGCAAATTACAGATTCAGAGTATTAAGGGAAATTATGCATTTCAGATGACAGAAACAGCTGAGAATATTCTTAGAATTTGTAAAGAAAAATGAAAGTACTGCAAGTCAGAGCAGGGGCTTAAAAATTTTATCTAAATTCTCCCTGAGAAAGAGTCTACCTATTTTTCCACTGAGTATATAAGAAGCCTAGTAGATTAGCCTGCTGTCTCAGGCACTTAAGTTAGTTGCCTAAATTTAAGTTGTGTGGAGGCTGTTCTTTCCCCATTCCCACAACATTTATAATTAATCAACTGAAAAGCAGCTCATGAGCAATTCACAGTAGGAAGAGATCAATTCTCAGGGGAAGGTGTCTGCAATCAGTAATCTAGACTGCTCTAACTAAATTTGTGGAATAAATTCTACACAATGAATTTTTCAACTTGCTTTTCAGCTAGTTTAATTCCTTTAAGCTCTGAAGTAATTTGTAGGCATCAATACTTTTAGTTAGCTGAACAATGGTCCACAGTTTCTGCTAAACTGTTAAATCCTCATAGTTTGAACAGTTGAATCATCTCTAGCAACAGCATTTTTTGTTCAAAAGTTAAAAAAATGAAGATAAAAGTGAAAGTGCTGCTATTTTTGTATTATTGCATGTCAGCTCCAGTTCTCCACTGTGACTTAAACACTCTAAAAGTAATATCTTCTACAGGTTTAGAATAAAACAAATACTGTACTGTAAATAAAAGTTAATAGAACCATAATATCTTGGAAGAAAACAAGGAAGTATTACATTTCATTATGTCTCCCTTCCTTAGAAGTCTGAGTGTCCCAGAAGCAGTTATCATTAATCTTAATACAATATGGTGCAAATGCCAGAAATATTACACAATCATGCAAAATGTTAGTAAAATTCAGTTACTTGCAGTGTTGTCTGCCATCTATGGCAAAATCCTTGAGAAATATAAAGAGCTAATCAAGCCTTGGAAGTAACTCTTCCTAGTACTTCCTACAACTTGCATCTTAAAATAATACAGCAATGTCAGGACTGGCTCAACAGCTTCTGATATTTTGTTTGGTTTGTTTGGGTTTTTTAACTTGTTTTAATCTTCAGAAATGTCAATATCAAGCAGCAGAATGCAAAATTTTATGTTTACCTCATAGGGAAAATGAAAGGAAGTCTTGATACCTAATAGGCTCACTTTATATTCCAATTACAGTTTTTCTATTAATAAAATATTTAAATGTCCAACTCATGTGATGATAAAGCATTTCACTAAAATTATCTTAATTGTTTCTCAAAATAAATTATCTTTTGAGTTCAAAATCAGTAAAACATAGGCTTTCATTTTCTTAAAAAATTAAGGGATTTTTTTGGTCTAAAATTTACAGGAAAGAAGTGAAACAACTGCATTTACTTTGACAGACTTTGGGTCACATCTAAAGAAATTTAAAATGAGCAAGTTATAGAAACCATTTTAAAAGTTTTAGAACTCCTGTCTAGCCCTTAAGGCCTTTTTTTGCTGCAGCTTATGAACTTCTAAAAGGGTAAACTTCCAAAGCAATCTGTAGGAACTACACACAAACCCCCCTTTATTTGTGATCAAACTCTATGTCATTATTTTTCATGCATAACTCTTAAAATTCATCCCAAAGTGTCTTGATTGTATTGAATCATCAAAGAGCATGGAAAAGGAATTGAACTTACAAAGCTACTTGAAACTTAGACTTTTGTAATAAAAATGTAAAAAAACCCTCCTGGGTTACATATTATACAGCAGAAAACTTAGGAAATAATCAAAGAGTTTGTAACTTATCTTCATAATCTTCATCCAACAATGTAGTTGCACTCAAATTTTTCCAGAAAGGACTATTCAGCCACTAGACAAAAGAACTTCTGAAGAATTTAACGCATTTAGTAGGGAAAAAAAAAGTCACTAATCCATTTGAAACAGACTCCTAGTGACAAAATAAGAAAGAAAAGCTTTTTCCTTTTCAGGGTATGATAGCAAAGAATTGTAGTCTAGTTTGTCTAATTACCATCCTTCCAATTGTATGTGAAAACCAGGTCTTCAATGTGAATAATATGCGTAGCGTGTACTTTTAAGTACAATTTCTTTTCAAATTTTGCTTTGTTTGAATGACTGTAAAGATCAGGTCCCATATGTCATCCATATGCTCCTCAGAACAGAAATATTTCAAGAGTGTTAAAAGCTGTACCAGTTTAAACTAAAGGATCTAAAAGTGTAGTAGTTCTGTAGATTGCAATTAATGCTTGTGAAAGTCATTTTGCTTTATAGAGATATCTCTCTATATCTCTCTTTTGCTTTTTCTCCTATATTTGTTTTGATAGAAAACATAGATGTCAACAGACCTCGGGTGAAATGGTAAATTTTCTATTTCATGCCAAGAAAATAGGTCTCTTCTTTCCCCACCTGGCAGACTTGGAAGAAATTTTCAGGGAATAGAATTCTTCTCAGTTACTTGTAAAGGAAGATTAAAGTTGATATGATATTGAAGACTGAGGTTTCTTCAGAATTCTCAACTGTTTAGATTTTGGTACAATTCTAATTTCAGTAAGTTTGCATCAAATTTTTATAAATACACATGTTCTTTTGAAGAGTGCATTAGAATTTAGACATTTTTAATTAAATAATTCATTATAATCCCCAAAAAGTGGGGAAACCATATTCTTCAAGCTCTGACTCCTACTTTTAAATTCTTTGCTAAAGAAATACAGCTGTTAGATTCAGTCTCCAAGAGGAGTTTTCATAGCAAAAGGAATTGAAATTCTGTTAAAAGAAGCAGAGCATTTTGCCTTTTCATCAGTTAGATCTGTTGGATTACAGCTTCATGCTTTGAGAAAGAACAGGGCATTGAAATGCATTATAAAAACAGAGTACACACTTCACCTTGTCTCCAATGATTTACTTTTACAACATTCTTCTCCAGGTGTTCTGTAGAGAATTGCATCTTACAGATATGGAGAACATTGAACAGCAAGCATTTGCTAGGATACCTCTGCTGATAAATAGGAGACAAACCTGCATATATATGGATGTTTTTGATTCAGAGCAGAAGAGGAACAGCAAATAGTTTCTAAACAAATTCTTCATTGGCTACATTTATGTTACCATGGTCTTCAGCTAAAAAGCTGGGGAATTACTTGAAAAATTTATTTTTTTCCTGTTCAATTCAATTTTTGTTCCTATATTTTTAGGTGTCATGATTATTCTAAACTCCTAGACATAAAAATCAGACTGTAACATGGAGATTTCTGACTAATGAGCCAAACAAATGACATAAAAGACTGAATTTGTGTAAAGCAAATTTAACCCACCTTTGATTAGCTTTAAAAGCAAGGTAAGGAGTGCAAACAGTTACTCAGGCAACAGGTAACAGCTCACCAGAAAGGGAAGATAAAGATTTTAAAAAACCAACAAGGTTGGTTGTTTTTCCCACAACCAAAAAAGCAACAAACCTGTGAGAAGTGCATTTTGCCTGAGCAAGTGACAGATAGAACCTGGGTTTGTGAGTTTTCCCCATGGGGCTCATGGAGAAGAAGAAATGAAGACTGGACATGGGCTTGGAAAACAGAAGTAAGTCCAGACAGGAATATCAAGATAAATGGAAAAGAGAAGGCAGCATAAAAATCTGATGGCCTGCATTTACTGAATAGCGGAAGCTGAATGGCAGATCAACAAACCAAAAAAAAGAATGACTGTAAGAAAATGGCAGGAGTTAGTTTAGGGACAGCTATGCTGCAGTGGGCAGTAATGAAGAATAACATGCTGAAGGAGAAGATAGGGTGACAGAAGTGAGAAGCTGCTGGTCCCATAAGAGAAGAAGTAATGGAGATAGCTTTGAGAAATTGCTCAAGTATAAACAAAGACATTACACAGAAGAGAAGGCAGGATAGTTAACAGACAGGAGAAATAAGTCAGAATAGAGCTTTAAGATGAGGGGCAGTGTTTTTGTGACTTAAGAGTCATTAGTGCGGACTAACAAAGCTGCCACTACAACAGATCCCGAGGAAAGTCAGCATAAAATCTGCCAGGAATAAACATGCACACTGAGAGGTTAGGGATGACAGGACTCTTCAAAAAAACAGGGAGAAATTGATCACTTTTCATGCTGGGACACAGCCTAGATTTCAAATGGAACAGACCAAGGGGAGTACTCCAAACTAGGGCAGCTACTGAGACACACAACTGCCCCAGGTGATATCCAACAGAATTGTTCCAGATACTGAGGAAGGAATCTAGACATGGTCTTTCTCCTCTAGGACTGCTTCTCAGAGATAGGTTACAACAAACTTGTCAGATATCTAAAATAATTCATTGCACAAAGTGCAAGAATATATTTTGTAATATAAAAATATACACTATAGTGTATGGTATGCAACATAAACATATACTCCAGTAAGATAAGATATTGGCACCACTCAATATCATATTAGACATTATTAATGGTAATGGGATAGAAGAGAACTATAATGAGAACAGTAAAATATGTAAAGACAGACTCAAAAGGAAATTTCAAAAATATGTAAGAGAATATCATGTTCTGAGTAGACAATGAAGCACTGATCAACACTCATTTAATATCTTCATTATTACCCTTGGAAAGAAAAGTGTAAAGGTATTTCACTTGCTGACACAAAATTGGCAACCCTGTGCACATGGGAAACATCAGATTCTTGTAATGGAAGGACTCCCTGACACTAAGGAATGGAGTACAGATATGGATGAAATTCAACTGCAGAAAGTAAAGGTCATTCATGCAGGGACCAATAATGAGAATTTCTTCTATAATCCAGGAGCTTCTCAGTTGGAAACAATAAAGAAGGAAAAGCAGCTGGATCTATTAATCAGTCACGGAATATCTATGAGCCACCAATGCCATGCAAGCATGAAAAAGTGAATGTGATTCCAGGTTATATAACAGAAGGTTACAGGCCATTCCTCAAAGAGCCGTGGTGTCATTCCCATAGTTTTAATGGTAATACACCAGCAAGCGGTAGATTAAAGAACAGACACAGACATCTTCTAAATTAAATAACCAATGGACTCATACCCTGAAAAGTTATTAAGTGATGGCAGTTTAGCAAAAGCATTATAGAATTTTTCATCTACTATTATGCACTAAAACTTGGTATTAAAATCAGGGACTGGTCCCTGTTATTTTGGTGTAATGCAATTGCACAAAATAATACAGGTTCAGCCACAAGACAACTTACAATTATAGATTTAATTATGCAAACACTTAGATCCATTAACAATTGCATATTGAGGTACTTTTCTTTTAATACCACAGATTCAAAATTATTGGCTTAATAGATCTCCATTTAGTAATCAAAGGAGGACATTTAGAATAGAAATGTCAGTTGACAAGTCATATTCAAATCAATATGCTAAGTGATATATGTGATAATGGAAATCACCTAATAAGAAAGTCCAGCAAACGTAAAGCTGTTTAAAACTCATACATTTACTCTTGTATTTATTGAATTTGTTAATCTTCTCTTACGCAGCACAATCATTAAGAGAGATCTTAGATTACTAACCATTGCAGGTTACCTGTACTGTAGGTAGCCTTCACATGAACATTGTAGGTCCCTTCTAACTCTGCCTATTTTAACATGCAATAACTTATGTGGATGAATAGTATGTGACCTACTAACAGAGCAGCAAACTTAATTGTCAAAAGACTGAGTAACATAATTTGCAATTTAGTACTTTTTTCTAAAAGTATGCGTTGAGATACTACACATTTTTTCCATGGGCAGTATCAATTTTCTGGTAGTGATATGTGATGACCCTGATCTTTTTGCAGTAATGCAGTGGTCAAGAACTTGGCTTCCTGAGGATTTTTCTTTGCAGCATAAGATTTATTATGTATTCTTCTTTCACTTAGATTGACCTAGTTTAATTTTATAATTATTAGAAGAATATTTCTTGCAACTTTTCTCTAACAGGAAGAAAGGAAGTGAAGAAAGCAATCAGTAGGAAGTCAGTATGAATTATCTATTTCATTTAAAATCTATTTCTCATAAGGATTATATATAAATTATATGAATATTTATCATAAGAAAACTGCAGAAAAGATGGATGGAGAATTTATTGCAACAGGATAAAAAAAGATAAGGATTTCTAAGTGCACTCAAATACAGAAATAAAACAAGAAATAAACAACAAATTCTTTGTGCGCTTTGTTTGCATTTTCTCATCATATCGAAAACACTCTCTCCTTCAGTTAGACTTTTGTAATTTAATTTCTTTACACTACCAGGTTTCATGCTGCAAAGTTTAAACTTCCTGAAATGCAGATTTCTATAAGATTTCAGACTGCATGGATATACTATTTAACATTTCCTCATTATTTAATGTACGGGTACAATGGACTTATAGATACAGAATAAAATAGTATGTAGCAGGCCAATAAAGCTTATTGTTTGGTTTTGGAGTTGTAGGGTTTTTATATTTTCTTGTCACATTGAAGAGACTAGACTAGACAATCACTTAAATTTGACAGATTAACTTCTCTTCAAACAAGCAAACAGTTACTAGCAAAATTGTGTGAATTAACTTATCAGTCCAGAAAATATTCTTGTTGATATCTGCTTCCAAAAACATAAGGATTTATCAGTAGTGTCTAAACCAAGAGGACGAGAAGAACTTTTAGACCAAGCCAAAACATGCCAGTACCTTCAACAAAAAGAATCAGTTGAAAAGCATACTTTACCTTAAAATTACTAAACATTCAGATTCCTTATATCAATGGACATTTAAACAAGTAGAAGTATGAGCTAGAAGTGGCATCTTTTCCTTATGGTGTTAACCCATAAATTTTTAGAAAACAAGTACCTTTCAACAATGCATGGGTGTCAAATACAAAATATATAAAACATATTTCTAGTATTCTTACCTAAACTTCTCTCACATTTATGTGGTTGACCTTCCTTGCTTATAGAAGCACAACAAATTAAAAATTGAAAATATTTGACAAAATTATGTGAGAATTGACACAATATGAATCAAGCTAACAAATACTTATCATGGCAGGCAATTTACCTCTGTTCTGCTATAAATTATACATTTGGGATACATACTGAGTAGAACAGGTATTCGATATCTCTGAGAGCAATAGGTCACAGTAAGTTCTTAGCAACTCCTAAAGTCAGGCATTTTTCTGGAAAAAGCAAAGCAAGAAAGCAAGCATAATACAAACAGAGGAAGCATGCACACATAAAAGTGGGTAGCTGTTACCATTGCAGGTATTGTTAACATGCCATATGAAATATGAAATAAAAACAAATGAAAATTACTAGAGACAGCTCAAATGTGTACACTTGTCTTCTATAACCAGCTGATATATTGCTGGAAAATATGCATTGAAAGTTTGGCTTTGGAAGAATAATGGTTACATCCAGTGGCCATATAAGCTAGACCTAGTATAAATTCCCTCAGAATCTCTGAAAGGGAGCATATGTTTCAAAACTTACATTATTGAAGACAATACAACAAGCCAATTTGGGTGAAACAATTTCTAATTATGTCTGATCAACACATTTTTCTGGTTTTGTCATAATTTTAGCTTACTGAAATTGGTATTGCAAGTGGTATTTTAAGTACCACTACAGCTTTAAACTTTATAACTTTTTCCAACTCCCTGAAAGGAGGTTGGAGCAAGATGAATGTTTGTCCCTTCTCCCAGGTTACAAGTAACAGGACCAGAGGAAATGACCTCAAATTCTGCCAGAGGAGGCTTAGATTGGATGTTAGGAAAGAATTTTTCACTGGAAGGGTGGTCAGACATTGATTGGCTGCCCAGGTAAGTGGTGATATGACATTCCTGGAATTGTTCAAAAGATGTGTGGGTATGACACATGTGATATAGTGGTGAGCATGGTGGTGCTGGGTTAATGGTTGGACTCAATGATCTTAGATGTATTCTCCAACCTTAATGATCCTGAGATTTTAAAGAACATACAATTTAAAACCTATAATTGAAAATAACCTAGTTTTATAATTGACTTCCAAAACAGTGGGTAAATTGTCTTCTGCTTTTTCCTTATTGGCCCAGTTGTCTGCCTGCTGCTGCATGGAAGAGCCAGACAGTGATGTAACAGAGGCCCAGAGTAGTGTTGATAGAGGATTGGCTGATATGGGTCCCTTGATGAGTATATACTATGTCACAAAATATGTATTTTTATAAAATTAGTCCTTGTGTGTTTTGAGATCTCTTTATGGTACAAGTGAAAGCAACTTGGGCTAAAAAAGCTTTGCCTTCTCAGTCCCTGACTTTTATCAATGTCACATATCTGGATTTTCCCATATTATATAAAAAATGTGAGTGTAAAATCCTCTGCCTGCAGTCTGATGACATGTATGTGCACTTATTCAAGGGTGCCCCGAGAAATTTGTGATGTGCTTCAAGAAGACAGTTGATGCAAAACAGAACTAGAGAAACACAGGATGAAAATCTTATTCCAGGGTGTGCAAAGTAACACTTGAGAAGCATCACCTGGCCTGAGGAACAGGCCTATTTGCTCCAGGGAGGGGATGACTACAGAGCCATGCAGTTTGGAGCAGTTCCATTCCCAACACCTCATCCCCTCTTCTCCCACACTGCATCAGAAAGGCTGCTGGAGACATTCATGTTCAGTAGGTGTTCTTCACAGAGGTCCCAGCATATGCCCCTTGCCTCAACTATTCTGTTCATCCTCATAAAACAACAGCCTAATTCTAAAATACAGGTTTCTTCAGAGATAACATACTCAAGAAGTTGTCACTGCTTCAGATTTTTCACAAGGAAAAAAAGACTTAGAGATAAAAGCTTCAAATTCTGAACAAAATTCCTGTGGTGATTCTGAAACCTCTAAAATAACACGGATTACAGCAACCTGACATAAAAGAACATAAATCTAAATAACTCTAGGAAAGGCTTTTCTCTGAACAAATTTGTCTTTTTACTTTGGTGAAACCTGTTGGGCAATGAAACATCAAACACTTGCAACCTTTAATGCCACAGAGTGATGCGTTGAAAGTTCATGGCAACTGGTATAAAAACTATGGCAGAGGTGTAATTTTTCAGAACTTGACCAATAATAGACATACATTGGCAAGAAGTTCTCTTTAATAAAAATTATGCAGAACTCATTTCATTTATTAAAAAATGAACTTCATAAATATAGTGCTTAGAAAGATACAAAACCAAATTATTAAATGATTTGTCTGTAAGGACATTGAAGGTATTATATCAGTACAAAATCAATGACTCTTTGCAAAGAGGCACTAGGACACAAAGGAATGAACTTAAGATACAACATGGGAACATGGGGGGAAAAATGCTATAAGGAAGAAGTATTCTGCCATGAGAATAGTCAAAGAGCAACTCTAAAAGGCTGTAGAATCTCCATCCTTAGGGATATGCAGAATTTGACTGCAAATCGTCATGAGCAACTTATCCTTTTGGAACAGGAGGCTGGATTTAGATGACCTCTGGAGGTCCTTTGCATCCTATGTTATTTTATGGTTCAAAGATTTAATTTTTTCTTTGACGTGTAACCTGATAGGTTTTACTAGAAGGGGAAAGCTATAGCACTGTAATACCTCAGCTTGAGTTAAGCTCTTCTCATGTCACTAAACATCTAGGAAGTTACAGCTTTTAATTAATTACTGAAATACAGAACTTGTAGAAATATAAACTGAATAAATTAAAAGGCAGTTAAGTCACAAGTTTGGTAGTTTTCAATACTTTCTGTAGGACTGTTAACCAACACCTCTCCATTATCTGTGCTTCTTGATAGCACTAAAATACAAGAACTTTCTGACTCTGAAAGGTTCTTGTATTTAGGAGCAATCTTGTAACAAGCCTTTGGTTGCGTTTGCCAGATTAACTTTAATTGTTCTCAGTATTTGACAAACTTCTTAAAACATACAGAATAAAACTACATACCCAATTATTGATTCTTCAAGACCAATGGTTGTTTAGCTGATTTTGAAGCTGACACAAGAAGGATGGTGTCTGGGATCTCTGTGTGGAAACACTTCTTTAGCATAAGCAAATATGCTTTAGTGCTACTGTTATCAAAGGAAGAACAGCCCCGTACTCTGTGCCTTCCAACCCCGCTGTGCCTCTTATTGTAGGGATTGGAGAAATTAATTCAAGAACCTTTCTCTTATTCCCATGCTGTCATTTCATGTGGAAGCTCTACTTCAGAGTTTGATAAAGCTCTCCTACATCACCAATAGCACAGACTGGAGTCCTACAGGGCAGCTGCCACTATCCATGGACAGCAAATAAATGGAAATAATCAAAATTTGTAGGCCACCACTTACAGGAGGAGCAGTAACTGATCAAGTATAAAATATATGTGACTGAATTCAATTGCTCTTATAATATCATCATGAAACATTGAAACAGAAAAGTCGCTTTTGAAAATGCGATATGATCTTTTATGCATGGAAATTCATTTAAATGACTGTCTGAAATACGAGAGGGTATTTTTTTTATTATCTACTTTTCCTTTATAGCTCGTTTTCACAGTTCTAAATTTTCTTGGTGCTAATTTTAGCTTCCCATGGTTTACATACACTTTCACTTTAAGAAGAAGGCTGAATATCTTAAAAAAATTTCTCTGTTAATTTATTACAAAATTGAGTAAATTATGAAGAATTTATTCACTTTCCCAGCAGAATTTCATCCAATCAATGTAATTAGCATCTAATATTTTGCAAATGAAGTTGACATCCTGTAACCTGGCCACTTGCTGATCATGCAGTACTGTTACTTTCAAGTTTTTTAATTTCTAATTTCTATACACTGTCTTGTTATCTTCTTTTTCTTTATGCAGGTGTGAAACTATTTGAACAGTATACTGCTCACTGGCCCATTACTTGAACAGTTTCCTACAAACGAAATCATTTTTTTTACTGAAAGAGGGTCAGCCTTGTCACCAGCAGCTTCTTCCTCTGGGGCCGGATGCTCATTGATGCTCCCATTTTGTTCGGGATGTGGTTTTAAAGCCATTCTGTCAGCTTGCACTTTGCAGTGGACTGACTTGATCCAGAAGTTAATTGCATTGACATTAACCTGCTTTAACAAGCCTAAAGTATCAATAAATCATTTCTTTAGTCACTGCACTTTTCCTGCTGCTTCATTGATATACTTCACCTGAACTGATAAATAGGGTGAAAAAATCTCTTCCTTCTAATATACTTTGCATGCTTAAGAATACCTTTCTAAAGAAAAAATGTAATGTTAATATATATGAATACATAAAAATATGTTAGTCAGATTACTTAGCTTTGCTACTCTTATTCATTTTATGAGATTCAGTTTTAGGAAGACATTGCATTTAGGGAACACAGTTTTACTTGTTATATAGTCTGATTGATGAGTCCAACTACAAATGCATAGTAAAACTTCTCTAAATAACCCAAAAATTCCTCTGAAGAGAATGATCTTTTTTTTTCCTTCCTCTCCTTTCACCCCCAGATCTGTCTTTACAAGTACCTTATGAACACACACTGAGTGCCAAGTGCACTCTCATTGCATACAGGCAGTCCAGAGCAAAAGTGCTTCCACTACTGAGAATAAATTTTCTGCTGTAATGTGCCTCTTCACTTGAACCCACACTTCAGTGCAGCATAACATTGTTTGCCATCAGTAAACTCATGAGCAAAATTTACCGTGAAATTTTAATTACATCTTCTTCTTTGTTACTAAAACAGAGACAATAAACTGACATAAATAACCTGTCAAGTTAAGATTTTATACCTATTCATAAGAATCTGTAAATGCAATCACATATAATACTTGTCAGAGATGTGGTTGAGAGAAATATGAAAACAACAAAAAATATGCTATTTATTGTGCATACATGTGCATATAGCTTTAACTGCTGGACATAAAAAGTTAGCTTTGGGAGACATGGAGATTTCTGCATATCTGAATGAAATGAGAACTTTGAGGATTTTTTTAAAAAACAGATAGAAAAATATTGTTTTAAAGATTATTTTTCTGATGTTGTTAAAATACCCTGGGGCCACTAGATAATAGGAAATTTTATCATTAATCTCAGTCAGATTTTTGAAAGAGTCAATGGAAAAAAGAACTTCCACTTAATATTGTTCTCATTATAAGAATGAATGGTATTTTGTATGCAATGACAAGGAGAAAAGAAAATTAATTTTGTGGTTTTAACCTTAATCAGCATGCTTGCATATGGAAAGCTCTCACTGTCTACTTTGTGAATATATGAATCCATGGGTTTGTGGGTGTGTATCTACAGAAAGAAAAAAAGACAAATTATAGAAATAAATTGGTGAACACGGCACTTGAGTTCACTGAGTAAATGTTGAACTTTCAAGGAAAAATAAACCCCTAATCATTTCCCTGCTCCTCATTTGGCTTGTGACTGAATCAGTTTTTTCAAGATGGTTTGCTACTGGAGACCAAAGCCGTGTCAATCTCCTCCTGCAGGCAGAAGAAGAGGAACATGATTTTCATCTCATAGGTTCTAACAAACCATGTGGTTACTGCTTTTTAATATGCAATGAATAGATTTGAGTCTGGTGGCAAGAATGGGGAATAATAGCATATCTGAAAAAGTAGAAATTTTTCAACTTGTAACCAGAAGGGTTTAATGCTATTAGTCAAAGGCTATTTTAAAGCAGCTAGCATACTGATTTGAAAAGATCACCCTAAACTTCTTGAATTTAAGGTATGATAAACTTTAAAGGAAAAATGAATCAATTTTCTAAGTACAGAAGACAGAAAGTTCAACTGATAAGAATCACTTGTCAAAACTAATAAAATAGGACAATATCTAATATTAGTTTTTTGCACTGCATTTAGCATTTAAAATTTTAAATGGTGCCTTAGTGAAGAAGTAACATTATTTGTGGTGCATGCTTTATATGCAAATGGAAACAAGAAATATTCATTCTTTTCATACGAAGCCCAAGGAAAGAGAAGCAGCATGAGCACAATCAAAACATTCAGCAAAGTTCAAGTATATGGCTCATTCAAGGAAGATTTATTGGTTTCACTGGGATGTAATTCATTATTATTCGTTAGACCCTTAAAAAGTTGGGTATCTAACTGAAGGGGCATTATAAGATCACTATGTAGTCAAAGTATTAGGAACTTCCTGAAAGCAACTTATCTCATTCATTTTTTTTTCTTTAAATAAATCTCTAAAGTAGGAAGGATTAAATAGTCACTCTCTCCATAGATAGCAAAGGCAGTGAATATCAGTATCTTATCCCTACACCATATGTCTCCTTACAACAGTATTTTTTTTAGTCTGAGATGCATGCTCAAATTCACAAACTGAAATTAATGTGACTCTGCTCTGTGGAACCATTTTCGTATCATCTGGATATTCATTGTATGAATGCATTATGAAAGTATAACAGCAGAAGGCTCAAAAAATAAGAAAGAGAAAGATAAAGCATAAAAAGAATTTTTTTATAAACATTTCAGGGTGATTAAAATGGGATGACAGTGTTCTTTTCAGACAAGTTCCTATCATCTCACAGAGCCAAGTTTCTAATCTCATTTTACTCTTTTAGGGAAACAGCACATCAGCATTTAACAGTAAGATAGATGCAGTTCCCAAGGGATAAAAAGGCTGCTGTTGAGAAGCAGTAGAGACTGCTGGAATGAAGCAGAGGTGAGAATTATAGAATGCTACAATTAAAGAATCATTTTGGTTAGAAAAGACATTTAAGATCAAGCCCAACCATTTACCCAACACTGCCAAGTCACGCATGTAAACCATGTCTCCAAGTAGGTAGAAACAGTCAAAATTATAGGCTTTTTACCATTTTAAATCTCATTTTGAATGTCAAAGAAAGTGACTCTCTAATAAATAATTACTAAAAAAGGCACTTCCCTCTAGGCTCTGGACTTCTATTCCACGGATGTTACCAAGTATGATGGATTTACTGTACCTCAGTGAGTACTATATGGCAAACTATGTCATCCTTACTTGTTCTTCATACCAAGGATATAATTTTCTTTACAGAATGGAGATGCATGCAATAACAGTGTAAACCATTCTTACTGATTTGCTGGACAAGGAAGATTTAATAAAATGAAAAAAAAGGTAGTAAAAAAGTAATTTCTAAAGTAAGTATGAGAAGTTTCTTAATAACACAGCTCAGATGAAAACTAGGTTCTGATGGACTCCTGCTTACTACCTATCTTGTAGCAGAAACTTTCCCCTTTTGCAGTCATCTCTGAATCTTCCACTTCCCCAATAAGGATTCTTATTCCTGCACTGGAAAAAAAGACTAACAGTCACCAAATTTACTTGAAAGCTGTTGTCTCACAGGCAGGCAAATGCAGTAAAAATATAGGATGTAGACAACTACTTTGATTATGCTCACTGTTGGGATGAGATCAGATTATAATGGTTTATTTACACTCAGTTTTATTGCTACCAGTAAATTATACTTTCATTTAAGAAGATTGTCCTGTTACTATACTCATAGCTGGTTGTAGGCCTGGCCTCCAGAGGGTAAATGTTTCTTAGTCAGATGTACTGGATAAGCATCACCAAAGCACAGGGCATGGACACTAGCAGCCCTGTGAAAGGACAAAGAGCTTTCTTACCTTTCTTATTTTGCCTTTAAGGCCTGAGATGCTATGCCTGGGCATTCATACTCAGAGTGTAGACTGGAGAGAAATTTGTTCTTCAGTAGTTCCACGAGTGCATGCTGATGACTTTTGTGAGGTAACAACAAATTGGAATCAATGGAGTTCAGCTTTTAACAGAATAATAATGGCAGAAGTGGCTCGTACAACTATTCACCTTTCAAGCAAAAGATTAGATCATCATGTGTCAAGATTTTTGAAGCAGAGCAGTAGCTCAGCCATGCATCCAAGTAGATGAACGGGACGGCATGTAGTAAAAAATTATAGCCTTTTTGGTTTATAGATATTTGTGGGGGATAGAATGAACAAACTGATTTGTTCAATGAAATTTGTTATTGAACTTACATAATATTCACATTCTTTAAAAGAAATCCCTGTTGGAAGGGAAATAAGCTGTAGCTTCCCAGATTAATTTCCTCTCTGCATTTTTCTACATTGGTCCATTTCTAATAATTGGCACACACTGAGATGACGTCAGTCTGCCTAATTTAAGTACCTAAAACAAGGCAGAGAGGAACTCTCTCTAGAGGCCTTCAAAGATACCTACTGTTCACCATCTTCTATGGACATAAGTTAGACACTGCTATTTACTCCCAGTAAAGTAGGTGTGAAAAAATGTATCTATAATATAGAGATTAGATCCCTCTCTTGGCTATAAGAAAAAGTACACATTTTCTTTTCTCTTTTTCTTTTTTTTCTGTTTTGTTGTTGCTGTTGTTGGTTTGGTTTTTGGGGTTTTTTATTATTTATTAAAAATTATATATTTATTATTTATTATTTGCTTTATTTCTTTTTTATTTTATTATTTAAATACAACATTTTAAAATATTTGATCATAGAGCATAGGTATCTGACTATGGGCATTGACTTAGTGTGAATGAACACAGAAATGGGCTGCACAGAGAGGTTGTGGAGTGTCCATCCTTGGACATATTCAAAGCTTACTGGGACATGGACCTGTGCCATTTTCTACAGATGTCCCTCTTTTGAGCAGGAGAGTTTGACTAATTGATGTCCAGAGGTGCCTGTTGATTTCAGCTGTTCTGTTGATGCTGAATTGATTTTGCCTTTTTTGCTTTTACATATTCTCTATATTCTTTATATTTACATTTGTAGCTCTTTATCCCATTATAGTATTTGTAGTTAGCATTTTAGCTACTCTACTAGACAGAAAGAGAAATTAAATTCCCCAGTAACTCCAAGCTGGGAGTCCATGGTTACTTTCTCTGGGAATCCAAGGTTGAAACTAGCTCTCAAAGACAATTTCAGAAAAAAAATTCAGTTACTAGCTAAGGGGAGGGGGGGGGAGAATGAAGAAAGGGTTGGACCAGGGAGGAATCACCTCATTACTTGTGTCTCTAATTGGGGACTCTTGTCATTTATGCTAATTTACTAGACACATAAAAACTGTATGTGCTCTATGTTGTGTGCATCTTCAGGCGCTTTACACCTAGCAAGTTGTGCACTAAAGGTAACCCCTTTTTATGACCTAACTCTGTCTGGCTTGTGATTTTAGGATCAGCAAAAAGGCAGTGATCACTGTGATTCTGGGATTTTGCATTCCTCCTGGGTCATCTGGCTGGGCTTCCACATCTTGCATGTGTTTTTTTTTCATGCATGCCTTGAACCAGGAGCAATTTGTTCACCGTGCATGTGTCCTGTCACAGTGGCTTGATTTCCTGCTCATTGGAATGGACCATTCTTGAGGCTGGAGGAGATAAAGTTTCAAATCAACCATCTCCCCTGGAACTCCCCTCTCTCCAGTGTGGTTTCCCATGGGATTCTTGCAAGCACAGCCCTAGCAGGTCACAGTTCACTCTCCTGAACTCCAGGGTTGGAATCCTGCTCTTTGCCTTCATCCTTCCTCTCAGTATGCTGATCTCCACCATCTCATGGCCCCTGCAGCCAACAGCCAAAATCTTCAACCAGTTCTCCATTGTTTTTAAGGATCAGGTCCAGCAGAGCATGTCCCCTCATCAGCAACACTGTCATCCATGTCATGATTTTATCACACTCATGCACATACCTGGTGTTTTTGTGAACTGCGCTGTTGGCCTTCCAGCAGATATTAGATACTTCATGACAAATTTCCTACAAAACTGAAAAAAAGGAATCATGTCTCTTGGTCTGCAATTTTGGGATTTCTTATAAGGCCTTGCACTTGGGTAATACAGAATATATTGCAATTTTTTTACAGGCACAGTTTCAACAGTGCAACTTACCTTGTGTATTGCAGTGCTGGTTTAGTTGTCTTGTTGAGTTTTTGTATCTCTGTCACAAATTTTAGGATCTTTATTTCTGCAGAAAGGGAAGTGAATCTATTCCACTTAAAATCACATTCCCTCACAAGTTACTTAGCAAGAAACTATAAGATTAACATAATAAAATTCATTTTGAGCTTGAATGTTAACCAAACAGGCACCTTTATGCACTATGAATAATTTAAGAAGCATAGCATGATAAAAAAAATGTAGCAAACAATGTGCAGAATGTACGCCTCTCACAACTGAATATTAAATCTAATTTGTGTTAATCTAACTGAAGATCATTCCTTTAATTTTTCTTTTTAAAAAGACAATGGCCACCACCCGTTTAAGAAAAAAAGAGAAAAAAATTTCAGCTTCAGAGTACATTTAGTCAAGGAATAATCCAATGAGAAATTTTTGAATGTGTCAAGAAATCTAGTAGACAAAGCTAAGAAATAAATTAAATACAAACAAAACTTGAAGAACAAGAAGAAAATCTATCAATTGTTTTCTAACATAGACTTTTCCTGTTATTTACTGAAATAATGTAAATAACAAAATATGAAAAAAAATGTGAATGTGTAGTTGACTGCAAATGTCCTCAAGAGCGTAAGAGTATATTAAGCTCCGTTCAGACAAAGATTCACCCACTAAGTGAATGCTCCAGACATGAAATTCATGCTGAGATTCTTCTCATAAATATATGGTAGTCCTATATGCACATAAAAAGTCCCTTGGTCTACTCAAGTGTGGAAAAAAGTAAAAGGCCACACAAAGTAATTTGTGCACATCTGTACATTAGGTATGGTTTTTAACATGCTCTACAATTAACAAGTGAAGGTATCATGCTCATAATTCCATAATATCTGACAAATGGACACACTTCCTGGTATATATCATTGCCTCAGGCTTTCTGCAAAAATGGCAGGTATCTCCAACCTGTACTAAGTTGTACTGGACTTATCTTTTCCAAGAATTTTTGTGACTCTAAGAGCTAGATAAGCTTGATTGTAATGGAAGTTAAATCAAGGAAGAAAGAAAGAAAGATGTTTAAATTGGAAAGAGTGGTATGAAGAAACTAAAAGCTTTTCTTGGCTATTCACAACATTTTAGTTTTAAAGTTTAATGTGAAAGTCTTCAGAAGTGATAGGGAGGGATGCTGTGGTCTCATTTGTTGAGGGTTTTTCAGGCTTCTGAGTGAAAGCTATAGAAGAAATGGTGCAAAGTGCTGGAAGGATTCCTTCCTCATAGCCTTCTGGTAATGCTGGATGCATGAACTGAAATGGAGGACGAGACAAATGACCAGAACTGGTGTCAGGAATATATTGACTACACTGGATGAACGCCTCTGCTTTTGACATCCCATACAGGTCTAAAACCAAAACTATATGTTAAGCATCAGCTTCCCATCATGAATTACTGTTCCATGAGTTCCAGTACTTCATATGTCTAGGACAAATATGCAGTGATGCCATGCTGCCTACAGAGAGGATCTGGAAAATTTCTCCAGAAGATTCTGAAATCAGAAAGACTTTCCACTTCAGAAATATGAATTTTAGATATAACAACATCAGCTCTCCAACCTAGAAGGGAGATAAAAAGATCCCTTCTAATCATACAAGCAAAGCAAAGGAAAATTGAGGCTGTGAACTGCCTTGCTTAACACCAAGAAGCCAAATTTTAAATGTAGCAGTGATTTACAACTCTCACACACATAAGTTGTTATTAGACTAACTCCTGAGCAAGAGCAGTGTGTTTCAGCATACTAATAGGAAACTTGACCTTGACTAGATGCCTGTTGTGAACAAGGAGGATAAAGAAAAGGAACTGAACAAAGCTGTAATCTAATGTGACTGTTTAAGTATTTAGTTATAACTTATATTAGTGGCAAATATTCTTGCATATGAGCAACAGCTAAGGTTATTCTTGGAATATTTGTAAGATACAACATAATCAAGAAATATTTGTTATGCAATAATATGAATTGGGCCATATTTAATGTTTTGGGTGGAATTAATCTGACCTTATGTTGTGTCTGCTGTACAGACATGTTCACCTGCACAAGTCACCCTAAGATTCTTGAATGGTATGACAACTCTTACTGTTGATGATTTGGGACTCATGTGTTGCTAGCTTCAGAGCAGATTCCCACATTAGGTTATAGTGAGACTGTGATAGATTAATTGACTACAACTGCAATAAAGTGTTCATTTTAAGGTGGTGATAATAGCTTCCCAGCAACACTTTTCAGATAGTCAAAATTTCACAGCCTCCATTCTGTAGACCCAACAAAAATGTATCTGTTTGAACACAAAAGAAAAGCAGTCACCTTGATCCAGAAGGCTGCAGAAAGACAGCTGTGATTACCTGGCCTCCAGTTTGGCGATGATTTATAGTCAAGTCAAATTTTAACACTAAAGAAAATAGTTATGTGTCTGACCACACTATGAGTGCCTTCTTTGTGGTATTTCCCTAAGACACATATGGACCACAGACCAACTCAACTAGGATTGTTGTGGTTTAAGATTGTGTACTTTAGAGCTACCACTCCTTTTTTTTTCATGCAGCAGCTTATCACAAGATTTTTTTTTTTCAAGATATATTGAGTTAAAATAAGTTAGTACATACCATGGCTCAGGAAATACATCTTATACATGTGCAGAAACAGCAGAAACACAGTAAGAGTTCTATAACAAAGTATATAGCAAGTTCAAACACATTAATGACTTTCAATATCACTGAATGTGCCTTTCATAGATACACACAAAAGTAAGAACATAAATATATTTTTTGAGCAAGCTAAGATGGTAATGAGCTTGGGCTATTCATTAAGTGCCTTTTTTGATGCTATAATCCTGGGGTTAATTCCACTAATTCATTCATATGTTTTTGGTTAAGCCAGATAATTACAAACGAGTGACTGAATTGTTTGTTTCATTTCAAATTTCTAAATTAAAATATATTCATGCAAAAGATGGGATATTTGCAAGAAAGTAAAACTTATCATACATTCACTCCATTGCACATATCTCTTTACAGAAGATGGATCACATGAGATTACCCTCACTCTTCTGATACTGAAAGCTTTAAATTGAGGAGCTGGGTGAAGTTACTTCAGATACATCTGTCTGAGTCTACAGCTTGTCTGAAAAAAGATGAATGGGAGTCTTGATTTCTAGATTCCACTAGGCTATGGTGGTAGGACTCACATCTCCAAATCCACTCATCTGAAAACAAGGTGTCTAAGCCTAAAAAAGTCATCTTGGTCTTTCTACATCAAATAGGAAAAGGTGTCTGCTCCTAGAGATTGTGTCATCATAGCCAGCTAACTATTTAGACTAGATAATTGAATCAACTGCACAAATGTTTCAGTCTCAAATTATTATAGAAAGAATCAATAGAGGACTTTTAGATTATTTACCTAAATGGCATATGGAAAAGAAAGGTCAAAGGAATTCCACTTTGAGAGTTCTCACCCTTGGCTCTCCTTCTCATTAGATGGACAGGGATTACACAATATCTTGTTCCTCACTACACAAGGTGTGGCAAATTGCACTGAGTAGTACACTATTGTGCAAGAAGGAATAATAGCAGCAGTCAAAGCAGCAATATATCAGTCATACCTTGACTATTTTCTGCACAGCTACTGTACATATAAACTGCACGTTTAAAAACAAAGATGGGAGGCTCAGGATAATGTCTTACAAAAATTTTTAAAGGCTTCAAAAATAATGGGGATAAATCAATTTGAGAATTTATTCCCTAAAAATTAGGTTTTCACTACCAGCTTTCAGACTAGTTTTATCATCTCTCAGAGTATATTTGCTATGTTAGCTACCAATTGACTACTCACACATGTAAATCCTCGCTGAGAAATGTTTCATATTAACAAAAGCATGTGCTTCAAAGGGAAGATTAATGTTATTCTTTCAAATATGGCAGAAATTACATATTTTATATGCCTTTTCAAGGCCTCTCCCACTTGGAATGTACAGCATTTACTTTAAAACAATTAGGCTATATGAAGCACTGCCTAAAGTATGATCATCTGAGTATTACTGGCACAGAAACCAGGTCCAGAAATATGCTATATTAATTTATTCTTGCTGTGATAGAAAAAAGTGAAGAAGCATGAAAAATAGAAGTTCCTATTGAAAAACACAAGAATATTAAATATAATTTGAAACTGAATTGTCTTGTAATGTTCAATGCATTTAATCTGTCTGGTTTTCACAGAAAATGGAGGTTAAGAAAGTCAGGAAAATTCAAAAAAAGAAATATAATCTACTGCTAAAAATTTGCCTTGCCAAGCACAATTTATAAAGCTGCTAAACAGCTTTTGAGAGATTTGGAAAAGTCTGAAGAAAGCTAGCAGGCAAAATGCTAATAGTTAAATAAATCCCATTCTGACTTACATGGAATGTCAGGACTTAGACAGAAATGGTTAAGGAATTGTGAAAACTGCCAGCAATCCATCAAACTACAAAGCTAAAACAGTGCTTCTGGGTGTTCAGGCAGCCTACCTATCCACCAGCCCTGGATTTTGCCTTTAACAAAAGGAACAGGATTGCATCATTCCAGAAATCTTGCTTTATGAAGAAAGGTAGTGTCATCCTACTAAAACATGGGTGGATGAATGAAATATATGGTGGATGAAAGCAGGTACTACAATCATGTCAAATCAAGATACAGTGAAATTTATTCAAAAACTATCATATAAACCATTCTCCCTAGATTTTCTGTGAAGATGATCTCCAGTGCTCTAGTGCTTTCTATTTGTGACCAGTTAGGTCACAGTTCCTTCTGATATTACTGCAATAAACAATAATTTTCAGTCCAAATTGCATGGAGCAGAGTAGCTTTTTTTGTGTGATTTGAGGTCCCATGAAACCATTCCCATGGGTACAATGCACGTAAGTATAGCAGTCACAAATAAATACACAGTTAAATGAGAGGCTTTCATCCAAGCTTTGCAAAAGTACAGTGCTGGGACAGCTTTCTAACTGTAGTATAGAAAATTTATAAATAATTTGAACATGGATTGAAACTAATTTAGGAAACAAATAATTATATATATATATGTTACTCAAGACTTCATATGATGCAGAAACAGATGCAGTGACACAGATGATCCATTCCATCCTTTGGCCTGCTCAGAGCAGGTATCATTTTGTAGGCTGCTCAAGAGAAATGTTTATAGTTTTTTGTTTTCCATATACTGGGCCTTTCTTAGATACACAAGGTTAATAGCGCAGCTATATCAAGGTTTATTTGGTATTTGTGGAACTCTGCATATGAATAAGGATTGCTCTTTGATTTCACCTTCCGTCCTTTGACCTAAAATCTCATCAAATAAATATGAGCACCATGTTGGTGACTTCCTTGGAGATACACTGATTTACACCAGCAGAGGTGTAAAACCATGGTATTGTTGCCACTTGCAAAAGTACAAAGAAGCTTTCAAAAGGAAACTATTTGGAGCTGAACTTTGTTTGCCATTAATCGCTGTGCATTCAAGAAAATGCCACATTATTCTCTGGAAGGTTTGCTGTTGGTAAGCCATTGCTTAGCAGATAATGTCATAGGAAATTACTTCTTTCATTATCTGTATGTGCTTCTAGTGATTTATTCACAGTCAATAGTTCTGATGATCCCTTCCACACTTTTATTTACTTCAGTTACTCTGTTGAATTTTCTTTTTTTAGGGCATGCATATATCATTTCTTGTTAAATCATGACTGGAAGAAGCAATGCCATTTTTTGTTTACTAGGCTTTTCCATTTGTACCAGCTGCTATGAGACAGAGAAGAAATCCTGCTTGAAAGTTCTCCAATTATGCTTCATTATTTTATAACATTTTCAACAGCTGGATGCTTAATTACATGCACTACAGAGCAGAAGTATTTTCTCTCTTTTGGCAAGTGTGCAGCTGCAAATCTTGTGGCTTTAGCATGCTATCTAGAACACATTAATCATCCTTCTAAAGATTCCTATCAGCAGCAGCAATGGAAAATAACTGAGAATGAGTTATGCAACGAGTAAATGATCAATTGCATATGTACTTTGAATATTTTAATTTGCAGCTAAAGTACTTGAAAGCACCTAATACTATGAATGAAATAACTGAGCAACTATTGCTTGTTGAATGTTTATCAATGCAACTATTTTAATAACAGAATTTGAATTATAAATTTTACAGGAACCAGACTCAGAGACTCCATCTAAAGGAAAAAAATATGTTCGTAGAATAGGCATTTTAAGTTTGTACCTGAAAGTGGCATTCAAAAAAGGCTTCTATTTGTTTTGATTAATTTTTTGCACTTCATTTCAATGTAGACCCACACTCATGAAAACATTACTATGAATTTAAGTTCTGATGAATAAAATTAGTATCTTTTCAAAGTATTGAAGACCATTTTATTCTTAAGAAATGTATGAAACCTCAAAAAATCTGAAAGACAAAGTACTTGTTAGTTTTAAAATCTATTAGATCAGCTCCATGTAATCTACACAGCTTTCTTCTGTAACCCAAGGGGACATGTTAAGGAAGTGTTAGAGGTGACCCATGTCGTTTATTTGACCTAAAGGGGCCCCATAAAAAAGCTGGAGAGGGACTTTTTACAAGGGCATATACTGATACAACAAGGGGAAATGGCTTCCAACTGAAAAAGGGTGGGTTTAGATTGCATGTTAGAAAAAAATCCTTGGCTGTGAGGGTGGTGAGACATTGGAACGGATTGTCCAGAGAAGCTGTGAATGCCCCAGTCCAGGAAGTGTTCAAGGACGGAGTTCTGAGCAATGTGGTGTGGTAGAGGTTGTCCTTGCCATGGCAGGGGGTTGGACCTAGATGATCTTTAAGGTCCTTTCCATCCCAGGCCATTCTGTGATTCTAAGATTCTGTGATTTTCTTTGCTCTTGTAGTTGGACAGGAAAATCCCTGCTCAGCAGAGCACCACAAACACAGTTTGTCAGCTGGCACCCTGGGCTGATTATCAGTATTTGGGCTACATATGCCATTCTATAAAAATTGCACAGCTTTTAAATCACACAGGGGAGTTGCATAAAAGTAATTACTTGTCAGGATGGAGGACAGCGTGAAGTCTGAGACCTGGAGCAGCTGCAGAAATTCAAAGATCTCTTTATTCACCTATTTTGCCAGGTAAGAATATACATTGTTTGGAAGTTTGGATCTGTAACCCTGTCTGAGTTGGGAATATGGTTACCGAAAGCAGAGTCCTTTATTGAAACTGTTTCATGTAGCTAACTTTTTTTTCATTTAAAAAAAAAGGTCGGTAATTTGGGGGGAGTACACTGAGAGAAAGAAAAGGACAAGATTTTTGTGAGTGACTACAAGATGGGATGATAAATCTCAGTTTAATATCTTTTGTTTGGTCTCATAATTCCCTACTTCTCAAAACAAACTGGACCTAAAACTACTTTGCTGACATCTGGCTCTCGATTTTCAAAATTGGAAATAGCACTACAGTAAAAGGTGATTAATTGATCCTTAAAAGTGGATATGCTAGTCTACTAACAGTCAAACTACGGAAAAATGTATTTTTATGTATTTAGAAATTTCCAGATGCTAAAGATGACACAAAAGAGAAGACACACAGAGTGAAAAAGAATAACTGCTGCAAGAAAGGGGTAACAAAATTTTCTGATTAAGACAAATACTTTCTGCATATTGATTATCCTCAAACCACTTCTAGCACTGATTATTGACTACTTCTGTAAAGAAGAAAGTCGTGAAAAGCAACATAAATAAGAAAGCAGTGGAAACATGTTTTATAGGCAGAAAATAAACAACAACAACAAAAATTACCTTGTCTGACTTACAATAGCCCCTTGTGACTGCGCTTCCAACCACGACAGCCATACATTCCCTGACATCTCAGCCTGCCCCAGTGACTGCATCCTTCCCATGCTTACACACCAGCTTAGTCATTTCCTAAGTCTTCAACACTACAGAGTCCGTGATAATACAAGCTGTCTCCTGCCCCCCAGTACCATTCTTATCCAATTTGGTTGTCACTACTTACTAAAAGTGCTTTTCACAACCACATATTTCCTCTTGTTCTAGTCAAATTTAGGTACATTCCAACCTATATTCTGGGCTTCATAACTGACACAGTTCTAGCTGGGGTCTCTGACTTTCTCTTGTTACACTTGGATTGCTTATTGGGGAGTGGACTTTGTATTTTCACAGTCCCTGTCCTAAATCCTTTATGGTATGGATAACACAAACTGAATTTGGTTGATAGCTTAAATAAAGGGATATGGACAAGGTAAGCTTATTCATTTCAATAGTACAGATGACCAGACACAATATGAGCAATTTTGGGAATATTTACCCACATATTCAACTTTATCCAATACCCAGCTGATAAAAAAGAAACTGCTGCTGTGTTGTTACCAACAAACTGTCATTCCATAGAGTCCATTGCAGTAGCTCAAAAATAGTTTTCATGAGCGTGCAGGGAATTTTGGCTGCTAAGCAGTAATCACTCAAGCTTGTTAAAAACATGAACATTTTGCATCATGTCTCTTCAAACTAAATGCATAGAAAACAATCTTCTTCAAGACTAGAAGTAGAGCTTTAGCCAAACTCACACATTCTACAGTCTATTAAAATCAAATATAAGATTAATAATATATCACATATGATAACTTAATGTGGACATTAATAATTTTTCATCATGTTATGATTGACTTAGGGTAAGGTGCTAACAGAGTGTTGCTAGGATGAAGAATTTTACTCTTATTTTCATTTCCAGGGACACTGTATTTTAATCAGATAAATATGATGTTTTCAAGAGATATACAGACAATGAGGGAAGGCAAGCAGGTGGCAAAAGCCATGAGATACTCATTTGGCTACTGAGTTAATTTTCTGGAGAAATAAGCCATATCATGATGTTTAATTCCCTTGTCTATTACAAATGATCCTTTAATACATATGAATATAGTATGAAGATACTTGCCTGACTGCCCCCATGCAAATTTAAACATATTATTTTAATTATAAAAAAAATTTGTGGCAGAGATAATTTTGGAGACAGTCATAGCATAGTGTTACAATGCAGCAATTACATTTCAAAGGGAACCTTTCACTGTCAGTAAGAGTGTTAATCAATAATTAAAATATGAGGATGAGTAATGCAATAAGCCAAATTAGTTTCATAGCTGGTTGCTAATATTGATGACTCAATTACAGGTGAAAAGTGAAAGCATTTTTAAAATGTTTTTGAATGTGCTTTCAGCACTTAATTTTTAATGTATTATGAATTTAAAACATTATTTTAGAGAAGAATATATGAAGGAGTTGTTATAACTGGAAGAGGATTTTAATTGCCATGATTCATTTTTGTTTCTACCCTAAAGATTTTTTTGAATATACTCAGGGATCATCATCTGTAGATTGTAAGCGTGGCAATAAGGCTAAATTTCACCAAAGGCAACTAATAATTTGAAAAATCAGATCACAGCTTTCCACCAGAGTCACATTTCATGTTCTGACAGTGAAAATATAAAATGATGAATGCAGAGTTCCAAGTAACAATACGAAGACAGACTGTCATGTTGGAAAGTGCAGGGTATCAAAGCCTCCTGGCATCACTGTAGTTCATTTGTGTCTTTCATGGGGTAGACAGTGTTGAACCAGCACCCTAATTGCTAAAAAAGTATGCAGCAGTATGAAACAACTGCCAGGATTTCAGCGTTACAAATATCAGTCTTCAAGGAATTTTGCAACAGACTCATTCAGAAAAAAAAAGTCAGAACATACTGATCAAAAAAGAAAAAACAACAAAAAAGTCCCCACATAGACATTCCTAGATTTTATTAAGGAATACATTCTCAGTGTAGTAGAGGTATTCTGATTTATGATTCTGAAAATACCTTAATGGAATGCATTGGTGAAGTAGAAATACATGAAAACAAAATGGTATTGCATTAAACTTCACGGAAAAGAGTGCACATTGTTCATCTAAAAGCACAATGGTTGAACAAAGCTTTCTCTGACATTAAACTTTTCAAAATTTAAAATGGGAAACTTTGGATGTGAGGTGTCACAGGTAGCATAAAAAAATGAGGTATCTAAAATCAATTGGCCTCATGTTCCTGTGTGTTACCTTCTTAGCAAGATCAGACAACTAATTCAGATCTTAGTGCATTTGCTTCCACACCTGATGGGACTACTTGGAATACAGAAAAAGATAATTTTATGAATGAAAAAGGATTCACAATGAAAGTACAGAAATAATTTATACTGACTTACTTTCCAAGAAGGAATACCAAATCACCTAGAAGGCTGTTGCTGACCATTGGAAAACTTGTTTCAATGTGCCATGCTCTGAAATTTTTCCTTTAGTTTGGGACTAATCTCATAATCTAACAGCCTCAATAACATGTTCCTGTTGATTGAGAGGAGACAGCATCCCTCAGTAACCTCAGGAAGGTGGCCAACAGGTCAGGGCTCATTAACCCCACCCAGGCAGGATCATGGGGGCACCTTCCACCCCATTCCACAGGAAAGGATTGCCCTGGCAGGTGTGGAATATATAATCTGGGCCTTTACTCAAACATCAGAAATGCAATTTGGTCACTTCAGGGCAGCAGCAGCTTGTCAGCAAAGCTGGGAGAGAACAGTGGGATGGAGCTGCACCACACCACAGAGTCCAGCTTCCTCCCACTGCACCCATGCATAATTCTGCTGCTGCTGTACAGCTTCACAGCTTGATTGTGACTTCCCAAAAAGCTATGCTTTATGACCCTGTGTGGGTTTTTTGTGGGCCTTTTCCTGGTTCTTGCAATACCTTTTGGATTCTTTAGAATTGTAGGATTGATATATAGAATTTAGTGCGAAGGAAGATTATTAAAATAAAGAGCGCAGTTATGGATATATAAAACTCTGTTCATAACTTATTAGGCTTAATAAAGTTATTCTCACCACTAACATCTTCTTAATACCACACACTCTCCAGGGATTAAAAGAAAATCTGTTCTTCCATGGAACAGAGGCAATAATAGAATTTGAGATACGACAAAAATATGCAGTAGTTTTAAGTAGATGGAGTAATGCTGAATTATGGATGTATTTAAGTATTGAATACTTAATAGTGACTAGTGCCTTCAATCAAAGGCACCAAATAATAGAAAAGATTAACAATTTACACGTTCTGAACACTGTATGTATAACCAGCAGACAATTTCATGTGCTGATTTTAGGACATATTCCAGATGTGTTATATGTTTCAGCTATGGAAAAAAAAAAGAGGAAAGTAACTGAGAATAAATGACAGCATGCTTTACAATGTCATCACCTATGCAATGGATACAGAATTATCACATGGCAAAGGGATCCATACAGCACCAATATTAAACCTTAGAGAGCAACTGGACCCTTGCTCTTCAGGTTTGCTCAACAGCTCAGACTACTGAAAATGTTGAATTATGGAAATGTGGGCATCTTAGGCAAGATAGCTTTTTTATCTTACAACTGATCAATTGTTAAATGATGTTGGACTGCTGGGGAAAATGTACTTTGACTTTCCATTGCACAACAGAATTTAGGCCTTTCCATTTCCCAATGTACTATGTATGACACATAGTGGCAGAGATGAAATTCACTATGTGGAAAAAAGCATCAAAAAACACTGAATTTTAATAAAGCATAAGTAAGGAATAAAACTAAGTATGGTGGTATGAATTGTATGAACAAGCAGTGGCTACTTTACTCATCAACAAAGGAGCAGGCTCTGGAAAATCTGAGGCTCACTTCACATCTATATGGTTGATCTCAGGTGCTTCATAGATACTCTGGAAATCATCTCTGGTGGCCAGTTTAGCTACTTCCTGACTAATTTTATTTGTTTGGGATCTCAAACTCTAGACAGGATGTTCTGATATTACAGGGGATATAATTGCAATAGTATTGTGTGGAAATTAAATAAATCCTGTTGCAATCTAAAATAAAAAACACAGCTGAGGCCTCAGTCACCCTAATCTCTCCCTGGAGCA
Organism: Zonotrichia albicollis; assembly: GCF_047830755.1. Lineage (NCBI taxonomy): Eukaryota > Metazoa > Chordata > Aves > Passeriformes > Passerellidae > Zonotrichia > Zonotrichia albicollis. The sequence continues at coordinate 68,063,455 of NC_133822.1, forward strand.
AGTAGAAAGAAACATGCCTCTCTACAAGGTGAGCAAACCCATGGAGGATCTAACTCTAATTCTAATTAGTCACCATGGAGGAAAATACTTCATAAATTCCAGTAGTGTTGAGATAATTTTGTGCTGTTCCAGTTTCTTCAGTTAAAAAATGGAGGAGAAACACACATGCAGAATTTGTGGAAATTCTAGATTCAATGCTACTTATTAGAACTGTAGGCATATTTCTGGGCAGGTGACAAATTGTGAGCTGTATAAACAGTAAACTAGTCAGCTCATAATTTTCTTCATTTACATAAGTAAATGCAACATTTATTCACCAATCCCTATATCTGTGATTGGAAAATTATTAGCAAACAAAAAATTTTTAAAATATTTTTCATTTCAGATATGATAATTTTCCTGTGGTTTTGATAGATGTTTAATTAACTCCCATTTTAAGATTGTAAGAATCATAGTTTATAGAAAAAAATGTTACATGCAAAACGTGCATTTTGTTCTGCTTGGAAAGTAATTGTCAAATTTTGTCCTGGATGACATTTTCACATATTTGCTCCAGGTTAAATGTACCATTCCCACATTAAAATCTGAACACATTTCACTGCAAAGTACCTATTTCTGTCAACAAAAATCAGCTTCTCTGTTTGAAGAAGACACCAAGCCACCTGGAAAATGTCAAAAAAACATTTTATCTGGTACTGTTAGACTGATTTTTGTGTATGCAGTACTGATTTCTGTGAGTTTACAATGCTGCTTGCAATGCTGCTTTCTACATAATCGCTATTTTGGCTATTAATCATGAATTTAACTCTTCCTAGATAAATTTTGTTTTCAGTCTGTACTGGCAGTGTACTGTCTTGTATTGAAATATTTTATTATTCTTTTTAGGCATAAAATTAAAAGGAGAAGACAGACTTTCACAAGGAAAAAAAGAGAAGATAAAAGTCTCTCCATAAGATATTTCTCAATTACTATTTCCCTTGCTAGCATTAGGTTCCTATACTTGCACAAAAATGAAACACAGGATTTGATACAAAGGTCATTCAACTATTAAAAAGTTCTGTATGATAAACAACAGACCTGTTCACTTGTTTTTGGAAGTAGAAGCCAATGCCTTTAGGAGCTATGTGAATGTAAAATTTTGAGAATTCAATTTACTTCCTCATAATATCTACAATTTCAAGGAATAGAAAAGCTCAAGCAAAATTGTCAGGGGACATCTATATTCTTATATGAACTTAAATTAGTAGTAAAATTATAAGTAGTATACCATTAGATCCTGTACAATGTGAAAAAGTAAACTTTACCTGTTCTGTCTTCCTAACTGAGAAATACATCTGGCTTTTAAATAGTCTCCCCGAAGAAGTTGTTAAAACTTTGTTCATTCATCTAAAGCAGAACTGATACATTGAGTACACAGTCAGGAGAGTAGCTGAATCGTCTGTTGCATCTGATCCATCTCAAATACCCCAAAAAAGCACCAAAGAGGGCTGAGGCTTGATGGGGGTAATGCAAGATGTAAGGCAGACAAATACTCAGCATTAGATCTGGTGAGAGATATTGAACACAACAAGAATTTTAGGAGTCTCAGCCCACAGATGAGCACTCAACACACTGTCAAGTGCTTAGGAGGGTTGTAGAATGAGAGAGAATAGGGAGAGAAAATTGATCCACCAAGGAAGGTGATTTTCATGGCTAGCACCTGCCGTTGTTTTGTCAAAGAGCTGAGACAGCTCACTGCCATCCTTCATAAGCAGGGCAGAAAAAAGGAAGGCAGCACTATGGTTCACATCTAGTATATCTGCTTAATACCTGCTTAAATAAGCCGGGCACCAAGCCAAATGGGGGAGAAAAGCTCTTGTATTTTCTGACCATTGTGCTTGCTACTGAAGAGTGAGATCTGTTAGGTACTTCAGAACAGGAAATTTCTGAAATAACATGGTCTGATCCCAAGGAACAAAGGCAGGAGGCAGGCACCTCAGGACTCAAGCTAGAACAGTTACATGCAGATGGAGAAAAAAAAATAAGTCATGTGAGTAGGGCATATCAAATTTTAAGCACTGTTCCCATTAAGTGTTTTAATTCTGAAAATCCCCAAGACTCTGAAGTATATCCTGTTTCTTTCCACACACATCCCAACAATATAAAGGTGACAAATCACAGGAGTTCCAGCCTGTGCAGCTCTATCTTTCACTTCTAACATGATTACAAAACCTTATTCGTGGTTATTTGCATTAGCCATATTGATCAGTATTGTGTCAGTGGTAAGCTGGAAATGATGAAATGGAGACTGGAACTTCCCTGTGAAACTTCTAGGTGAACTTCTTGGAGTCCATTTGCTGGTGAGATTTTAAAGGATTTGGGGTTCTACAGTTTACTGTGTCTGTAATCTGGGCTCAAAGACTGCAGCTGGGCAGTGGAGGGGAAGGCTGGCTCATCACTCCAGCTGTTTTTATCTGGGTCAGGTTAAACCACTTCAGAAAAAGTGATGGGACAGGGGATTGTGCTTTCCCAACAAACACCTGTGTATGCTCAGTTGGAGTCCCACCTGCAGGGATGTAGCAGGGTGCCCGCAGTTCATGTGGGCAATGGGAGATTCCTGTGAAGAGCACGGAGCTCAGCTCTGCTGGGAACATGTTCTCACCCCAGCACAGCTGGAAAGGGTCTCTCCCAGGGAGACATAAATGTGTTTGGAAGAATTTAAACTGCTGATTTGTCAGTAGGAAAATCATCCTTGAGGAAAAACATCCTTGTAAGAACACTGGAGCTATGGAGAACTCTTCTACAGAGAACTTTATTTTGTCTAATTTAGAAGAACTGATGTTTTCATGATTAAAACTGCTTTTCTTTTCTTGCTCATATATTTCTGTTAAAGTATAGACTACTTTTGAATACTGGAAGCCATTGGTATCATCTAGTGCTAGGATAATGAGATTCATTCCCCCTAATTAAATGGTGTTCAGCCAAACTAGGATTCTTCTGTACTTACTGAAAAGAAGTAAGCACTTCTTAAAGGTCACCTCATAATAAGACTTAAGGATAAGTAAAATTAATTGCCCTATAGAGGAATTCTAGAATGACCAGTTTTCACTCAATAGCTAACTCCTAGTCTCTAAAATTGGGTGCTATGACTCCTTCCCTTCTCATACTTCTAGTCCTAGTTCTAGCAATATTTTATATATGCATAAATGTAATACCTATACTTGATTCTGTTCATGAGTTATGTCAGCAGTAATTATCAGACTAGTGATATCTTTTAAAGGAGAACCAAATCTTTGCCTATTCAGTTGCACTCAATTTTTTGAGGATGATCCTTTCATTTGTAATACAAACTGTCATCTTTTATTAGGAATTATTAAAACTACTGGAGTTTTGCAAAAAATGAATATCCTATAGTGGTAAGCAAAGTTCATGCAGCAAGGCTAAACCTTGCATGACTCTAGTGCAGGAGACATTAGATTCAAACTAAATTAAGTTAATAATTTCTAAGGTTGCAAGCAAGAATTTGTGGTATTATCTATGTTATTGAAAACGGTTATTCAGCCTTAATGCAAGAAAAGATATCACACAATCTTGATGAACACTTTAAACAGAACAGCAAGTTTAAAAAATCTCCATCAGAATTATATGTCTTAACAGAACTTCTCTGATCTCTCAGCCATGCAAAGATATAATAAAGTTCATGAGCAAAGTAAAGCTAATTTTTTTGCCTTATTTAATAATAGAATAGAATAAGGTACACGTACAAAGTGACTGTATTTTCTGTGTGCATATTATCCCCCAAAAAATCTGACATTCATGAAAATCTATGAGCTGCAGACATTTCTTTCTTAAATGATTTCTCCTACCAAAGGCACACATTAGGCCTTTTCCCAGAGCTATCAGTAAAATATCACTGTGGCTCTGAAATCAGGGCCATGAATTCAACCACAGAGATAAAAATTAAAGGAGGGGCTACAAAGACTAGATAAACAATCCACTAGATTAACAAAGAGATGAATTAACTTAACATATGTGAATTATGAAAGTCTAAAAGACTGTGAATTCAAAAGAAACATCCAGAATGAATGCAAATGAAACCTTATGTTGCCACTGTCCACTTAAGAAAATTAACTCCTAGAGTATAGGAAGAAAGAAATTTCACTGCAGAGGTAAGAAATATGACAGGGGCATGCACTGTTTGCACATTTGAGAAGAGAATGGAAGCCCCTACAGACTGACAAGAATAACAACCTTTCATTCAATGGAGCCTCAGAAGGATTTGAAGCTGTCATGTTGCTGAATGAAAAACTAGTGATGTATGCCTTATAAGTAATGGGGAAAAATACAGAAGTAGTCATGGAAGAAAGATTGCTATGAAAACCTGGTAAATATTAATATATACAGAGTCATCTCAATTATCCAAATCACTAACCAGAAAAACTCTCAATTACTAAATATAAAGTAGGTTCTCTGAAGCAAGAAGAGCCAACCAAAAACCAGGAAAAGGATCTGAATATAAGGGCAAGACATAATGCAAATGCCTCAAAGGTGGGCTTTGGTGTCCTTCATTCCTGATCAGTGAAGATTTTTTTTTTACACAGCAAAAAAACAAGTGGTTCTGTAAAAATCCATGTTAGTCATTATAATAAGAAAATAGGGACTGTTGATGGGAAGTTGCCTGTACATGATGTTACTTGAGCTTGCGATTGTAATCACTGAGTCAATCACCAGATCTCACCAAAGATCCCATCAAAAGTTATCCAAGTCTGAAGAAGTCTAGTTGTACAAAACCATTAAGAAAAACGTGGTTTTTTCTAATGCTTATTGAGGTGTGATATTGAAATCTGATTTTTTTTTTCAGAATGAAATGTCTGATTGTATGGGGTAAAAATCACTTAACACTGTGTGCTGCAGAGTGCTAAAAGATTAGTCATCAAGCACAGATGAAGAGTTGAAGACAGCATGGAACATAATATAAGTAAAGACATCAAGCAAGCATAGGAATTAAAGTTATTTTGTATCAATAGTTTAGCCCTGTGGACACAAATGAGAATGTCTGTATGTTCACAAATGGAGAAAGATCCTATAGAACCCAAGTATGACAGACTCAGTAAAAAATAAATAAAAAAACATGACAGAGGCATTAAAATTATGTAGGTCCCTTAAGCCACCTTGATCCAAGACTGACTAAGTTTATTTGAGTACAGCAAGGAGGATTTTGCTGACAGACTAAACTCCATTTCAAAACTGATAGGATGCATAATACAGTACATCAAGTAGCACTCTGTTAATGCATTTTAAATGTCAACTTACATGCAGAGCCAGTGCAGAATGAATAAATCTCAGAAAGCAGTCCATCAGACATTTGGTTCTGAGCAACAACAATCTTGCTAGAGGGGCAATTTCCTTTTCTGGCCACTGGTTGTAAGGGAAGCTCCGGATTCACCCCTGTCTTTCCCAATCTCTTCTTCCAGTCACATAAAACCCAGAGAGCATGCAGGTCTACTCATATGTTGTGTGAGTTCTGAAACAACCACCAGTTTTACAAAACACTGACCATTTCAGCTGATTTACTTTCCCATTGCTATTAGCTCTGCTTCTAAAGATCATGTTTTCCATCTGGGTATCCAGTATGCTATAACCTTGTATTTAGGTACTTTTGGTGACTGTAAATCAATGATCAAAATCCAGAGTATGTTTTTTGTTTGGGGCCATAAGCAAAGCACATCTGGTCTGGTTTAAACCCATTGCTAACCAAAATATCTCAGAAAATGTATTAATTAAATTCTTAAAGACTATTGTGTGTCTTTCTGAATATTCCCTTATTTTTTCTTCAAAACTCAGAAAGAATTAATGGAAAGGAAATCGTCACAGTTCTAGTAAGAATGGGAAAAAAAGGGAAAAGGCAGCAGCCACCTTGAAAGTCATCCATCACAGCTTCTAAAGTGTCATAAGTCCTTTGAGCAATTTTTCCCTGTGTCAGTTTACAGGCAGTGGCTCAGAGACCATTAGGGCTGGAAGAAAAGTAGCAAGCTGTCTGTCTTATTCACAACTGAAGAAAAAGTGAAGATGGAACAATAAGGATGACAGAAAGACTGAAAATAGACACGTAGTTAAATAAAAAATTGAAGTATCAGTGACAAATGTTCTTAAATAATCAAATGTATCTAGATCTTGTCAAATAGAAAATTATATTGCACTGGAAACAGCTAAAAACATGGATTCCTTACTAGTATTCCTCTTCAAGATTCCAGAGAGACTCTGATCTTAAAAAGTCAAAATCTCCTGAAGGTACCTGGGACAGTAAGAAAACCTCTTAACTACTTTTTATCTTCAGCATAATGAAGTAGTCCAGACACACATTTTGAAACAATTCTGGAATTAGAATAAAAGCATTATGATAACGAAGAGCTCCAGAACTGCTGGATGACAGATAATTTACATGACAGACTTGAACTCCTAAAGAACAAAAGGAGACAGCACTTGCTAAAATTGTTCTCTAGTAGACAAAACTTATTCAACTGTAGTACCTTTATTGAAGTGTATAATTAAGAAACAATTAATCTTTCTACTTAGTTTAACAGTGCAAGCCTAAATAGATCAGAATTAGCTACAGTTGAGTAACCACTACAGTGATCTAAGTTATAGAAAATCTTAGACTTATAATAAAATGTTTATAACAAGGAACTCAAGACAGAGAAAACAGTACTCAGAATTTAAGACAAATTTATATGATAAATAAGCTTTCTAAATATAAACCAAGTGCTTTCTGATAAGTGAACTGGGGAGAAACAATTCTCTCATCTGTTTGTAGCATTTCAGGCAACATCTCTGACCTTTTTTTCTATGTTTGGAAATGTCAAAGCAACAACATGAGATTTAATTAATTAATTAATTAATTGATCCTTGTTTAACAGCAAACTACAGTCAAGCAAAGCCTTCATTAAAGGATAACAGAAAATCTGATACCCTTTGCTAAATTCCCTGGACTCTTCTGGGAGAGGTAAAAAGGTTAAAATTATTGCAAACAAAGAAGGAGCAAAGAAAGTCCTTAGAGTACTACATTTGTATTGTTTGAACTTACTTATCCACTTGAAACTGCATTTCTAGATTTTACTTCTTTTTATTTTCAAAATCTCCTTTCATTTAAAATAACTTTAAATAAGGCTACATAAAAAATAATCTTTCAAATTAATGATGCAAAACACCAGATACTGATTTGTCCAACTGAAAGTGTCAACTCTGCAGGATATTTTTGGAATACATCTATGATTTATGACAGGTGTGTTTGCAGTCTTCTCTGTCTTTCTGAGCTTGAATGAACAAAAACCAAAGCCAACATTCTCTGAGCTTCTGCATTTCATCTGCTATCTTATAAAAATAAGATAATTTACTCATTTAACCTTGCTTTGAATTAAAGCTGCAACAGAGCTTAAACCATAGTAAGTTTTCTATAAACTTATTCTGAGTTTAAGCTCCAGGGTGTTTCAAGGAACATAATATTAGATTTAAACCTGACCTACTACTTCATCACATTACCTCAGATCATGAAGTTATTATTTTTTTTGTTGGAATAAGTGTGAAATACTAAAGCTGAGTTATATCTAAGTGCAATTTTTAAAAAGTAACATGCTATTGATTCCTGAAAACAAAACATTGAGGTGCTGGTGTTAGAGCACTTAACCAAAATGGCCTCAGTGAAAGATGGGGATGACTCTCTAAATCCTGCATAAAATCTTGGGTTATTCTTGTTGTGCAGTCAGAAATACCACTGAGCTACCTAAATGGCATTTTAGGCCATTTCCTAAATGCAGATTCATTCAGTGAAGCAATTCTTCTACCTCCTCACATCCTGCTTCTCAAGAGATAGCCATGGAAAACATTGCTAACAACTGAGGAGCTGCTGTAGCTCAGGGAGCAGAATTAGCAGGATAACGGAGTGGCTCTCCACAAGGAGTGGTCCCTTGGTCTAGCCCCGCAGCTGAGTCTTCCCCAAGTGTGTCTCGGAAGATGAGAACTCTGGGTGGATGTGCCAAGCTCAAAAATGCATCAGCAAGAGGGCAGAAGCCCATTTGTACATCAGATCAGTCCCAGTCTTCTTTCTGTGTACTCCTAAGCACGTGCAGCAAATACCCCAAAGTTTCACAGGAAGCTGCAAAAAAGAAAGAAAGAGACTGATGACACACGACAGATTGAAAAAAGAAGAAATGGCTTGGGTTTGCTTTTGTGCTGGAGCACAAAATGAATTGCAAGCACAGAAGTATTCTTTTTCTCCTAAATTTGTCTCTTTTACTGACTTCTTCATTAATAAACATACTTATTTAAAAAAAATTCTTTGCAGTTTTGCTACTTGATTTTGCTAATGCAGATTTAATAATTAGTCTAAATGCCCTTAAAAACATTGATTTTTGTAAGGCTTACAGACTATCAAATTACCCTTATCTAAGAATAAACACAGAGTTAAAAAGTGTAAGCAGATAATACGCTCTACGATGCAAAAAAACAGCAGTACAAAGTTGCATAAAGATTGAGAAAATCCTAAGTTTAGCAGGAAATTTTTTAACAGAAGTAATACTGTGGTACAAAACATTTGAAATCATCAGGGATTTCTTAGGATTTTTATTGTTTATATATAGCAGCCATCATAATGCTTTTTTCATTCTGCAGTATTATCCATCAGGTTGTTTTTCTTCTCATAGTGTCTGCTTTGCATATTCTAAAGCTTGGCCTCATTCCTACCCACTTTAGGTCAATAGGAGTTTAATGACTGCCTTGGATAACAGGATCAAGCCCATAATGGCTGTCAAACTAACAAAAACGTTCAATGCCTTTAAGTGAAATAGATGACCTTCTAACTCACCCTCGTGAAGAATGAAGCTGCTACTCTGATATACATACCATACATGCCCATATATTGGATTACCTTACAATTTTGCTCTATGTGGTATCCATCATCTGTCACATTATGCTATTTTAAGTAGGCAACCTTGCAATCAATAGCATTAAACATCTTTCTTTGGAGGAAGTGCATTACACAATAAATCTCAGTCAAGCTGACAGAAGGGATGTTTAACCCTCCCTTCCTGAGATACCTCTGGACAAAGTTTTCAAACTGAAGCCATGAGTTAGGCAGAGTAGCACAAAATTCAGATGATCTTATTCTCAGGAATGCTTAGCAATGGCAGCCTTTGCTGAGCTCAGTGAAGATTGTGAGCTGCATGTTTAACGCCTGACAGCCCTGAAAAGCAGCTGCCCAAGTACAATTTAGGTCCCTAACCTTAGGTACTCAAGTTGAATAATTTTGATCTTTTTGCTGTGGTGGCATAATTCAAGTGATTACCATATATTGACATATACTAAATTAATCTACCTTTCAGCTATCATACACTTAAGTAGACAGCTCTATATATCATTTGTTTAATAATCCATAGTTTTGTCCTTTCATTAATAGTTAACTGCATGTGTTGGACAATAAATTGGAAGAGGGATAGCATACCTTATAGACAATATGGCAGATAAATTTTAAGATGGCAAGTGATGTGTCAGCAATATCTAGTTCATTATGTGAAGCTATCAAATATTTTAGGGATGTTTCTGAAGAGGTGGCCTTATCTTTGTATTTTGTAACCTTCAGAACTGGTATTCTTACTATTTTATTGTCATATAATAATTCATCCATAATTCCAGTTTAACAGCATTTACTTTCTTTGTTTCTCTTCTCCCCACCTTACTCCCTCAGTGTTTCTGAGCACTCAACACCAACAAATGTTAAAAAGAATAACACAACCTCTCCCAATTCAGGTAGTAAAAGAGGTTGAGAAGGAAAATACTCAAAAGTAGTCATTCCTTCAAAGTTCCAACAATAGCAGAAGCTCCAGAAGATCAGAAAAGTATGAGCCAATATTTCCCTTTTTAGTCAGAATTTTATATGACAAAGTGTCTTTGAAGGTAGTTATAAAAAGAGAATAAAAGAGATGTATAAAAGGATGAGAATTATTTCTTCTATAGTTTCCAGCTTACAGCCAAAAAAGCTTACAGCTAAAAAAGTATGTAAGTTTGTCATGAGGACAGGTTAGGTTGTTCCATAACATATGGAGAAAACCAGTAAATTAATGCAGTAAATGAAAGTTGATGTGAATAGAGGACACCATTTTCTTGCCCATTATTTTAAAAATATGCTGAACCTTTGAGAAGCAAATGTTAACTCAGACAAGTATCCTTGCTGTACTTGCCTACTGTAAAATAACCTTTCAGTTCAAACATTTTCTCAGGTGTTGAAATCTGCCACAGTAATAATTTCTTTATTTTGTTCTAGTCCTATGCACAAGACCTCAAAATCCACCATAATTCCATACATATGTATTACTCAAGACTGGGGTTATTCAAACTGAAGTTCAAGAGTGAATATTAAATGATTGCTTCTCTTGCCTCACACTTTTGACTCAAAAATTACCCTGCCTTCTGTGCTACACTGATTTTTTATACTACTCTTAAGAAGCATGTTGTATGGCTGTTAAATACTTGAGAAATAGGCAGAGTCTCAGTAAAATCCATATCCTGCCCAACTATAATCACTCCGCAGGTTCTGGAGCCCTGATTGGGTATACAGCTTCCAAAGGCTTCTTGTCTTAGCCTCTGTTAAGGGATGAAGAAATGCAGCTCACACTTGAAATCTGCAGTAATTGTATATAAACCGCCTTGTTTTAATTTTCACTTTTTGGCCGTGATTAATGTCCAGTGAAGGAGAGATGATCTGGACAAGGGGATCAAGTGTACCTTGATCAGTTTGCAGATGACAACAAGCTGGATGGGAGTGTCGATCTGCTGGAAGGCAGGAGGACTCTGCAAAGGGATCTGGACAGGCTGGATTGATGGGTGGAGGCCAGCAGCCTGGGGTTCAGTGAGGCCAAGTGCCTGGTCCTGCACTTCTGTCACGACAGTCCCCTGCAGCACTACAGGCTGGGTCACAGCGGTTGGAAAGTGGCCCAGCAGAAAAGGGCCTGGGGGCGCTGGTCAACAGCAGATGAACAAAAGCCAGAGTGTGCCCAGGTGTCCAAGAAGGCCTGTGGCTTCCTGGCCTGTGTCAGAAAAAGTGTGAGCAGCAGGACTAGGGAGGTGCAGCCCCCGGTACCCTGCACTGGTGAGGACACATCCCAAATCTTGTGTTCAGTTTTGGGGATCTCATGACGAGACAGACGTTGAGGTGCTGGAGAGAAGGGTAACAGAGCTGGTGAAGGGTCCGGAGCTCAAGTCTTATGAGGAGAAACCGATGGAGTTGGGGTTGTTCAGCCTGGAAAAAAGGAGGCTCAGGGGAGACCTTATTATCTCTCTAATTGCCTGAAAGGAATTTGTAGCCTGGTGGGGGTGATATTTTCTCCCAAGTAACAAACAGTAGGACAAGAGGAAATGGCCTCAAGATAGGATAATAGTGTACATTTTTTCACTAAAAGGGCTGTCCAGCTCTGGAACAGGGTGCTCCAGGAAATGGTAGATTAACCATTCCTGAAGTTATTTAAAAGACATTTAGATGAGGCTAAGAGGCATTTAGTGGTGCACTTGGCAGTGCTGTGTTAATAGTTGAACTCAGTCATCTTACCAGTGTTTTCTAACCTAAAAAATTATATGATTGTGTGAAAGACTAGGCAGTGGTGTGATGCAATTTTCAAACCTCAAGCAGCAGTGACATTTGTAACTAGACCAAGTTTTTACTGCTGTACAAAATCACCAATTGCAGACTTGGGAGGTGCACATCTGCCTTCTACCTAATCATTGCCTACCCTGGGGCAGGTGCCAGTGGCAAGAACCACAGAATAGAAAAGCAGCTGTGGACCCTATATGTGATACACTGGTATCCAATGTCCAAGCTATCCAGCAGGGAAGGGTGACCCATGTCACTTGGACCTGCTCTCAGACCACTTTGACCTGAAAACAAACATGGATTTCCTGGGAGAAGAGTGCTGCTCAGCTGAAAAATCTGCAGAGAAACATCTTTTATAATGTGGATACCAATTATCAGCTTGATATTCTCACCGAGTGCAGGGCTGCAACCAGGATATCAAAGCTGTCAAATCCCAGCCAGTTCAAATCCTTTTCAGCTTATTTTGACATGGACCTATCCACCAAGAGCCTCTGAGGTGTACAGACCCAAAAGCTTCATGTCCCTCCTTTTTATATTTTTATATATGCCACAGAGACCTCCACATGCAGAGCTCCCCAAGGCCTCAATGGTGACAGGTGAAATACATTTACCTTTGCCTTTTCTTTGCCCTACCCAGTCAGCTCAATCGTGGAGAAGGTAAGAGTGAATCAAGGAAAGATTTTTTTCATAACTCTGTAAAAATAAAACCAATTTACAGGCTATTCAGAAAATTTGCATCTAGATTCCTTTCCTAAAGAAACAGGCAGGTGGGTAATTCTGTGGATGAACAAAGAAAATATATTCTTGTTGATGTTACAAATATAGGACTATAAAGTATTTCATATGCTGTAATGAGGGAAACAGTGATAAGCCCATATCTGTCAGACTAAAGGTTTGTTCCTTTTTTCCTGCTGAGATGGTTAATTTCTTGCAGCCTTTCTTATTTACATTTTAAATAATGAAACACCCATGAGTACCAGGCACTTTTCCACTACTGCTCTGTGCAAAAAGAATATTAATAGCATTATTAATAAAGCTAGGAAGACTGCAATAAATGTCTCTGTGCTTAAAACAAAGGAGCATCTTGAAGAACTCAGCAGATTTTCTGTTTTATGCAGGTTTGATAAGACAAGTACAATTAAAATGTTCACTGTTAGTAGATTAGAAATGCCAATATATGTAACAGAAACTGCCTAAAGTGTAAGCACATTTGTTCAAAGATATTGCATTCCCAGTTGGTTACCAAATACTTGCTTCATTTCCTGGCCCTCAATTCCCATCTCAGTTAAACTGCTGCAAATCAGGATGGAGCAAATGCCCCTGTGGTCTTCATCAGTGCAAGTCTTATGGGGCTAGAAAAGAAAAGACCTATGCAGAATCCAGGTCCCTGGTGCTAGAAGCTGCACCCCCTAAGGCTGTGGATTGATTTTTTCCTCTGAACAGCTGCAGGCCATGTTGATCCCACAGTAACTGTGAAAATATGCTCACGTGATCCAGTTCTAATTGATGACAGGCATAATACATATGCTACACAGTGGATTGGACATCCATTGCAGGGCTGAGGAGTTGTGGAAACAACTGGAACAGTGGTAATGTATTCTGACAGCTTCATTGGGGTGGGGGAGTTGTCAGAGTGTTTCAAATACTGCAGGTTGCCATCAGGAAAATAACTAAAAGGACATATTAAATTCATGCTTCACAGTCTATGCATACCATTTCATATCTTTTCACAGTGCTAGAGGACTTATTAGCTCAGGACATCAAAAGTAATTTATTTCACCTTATATGTGTTCTGTATTTTGACTCATGAGAAAAAAAAAAAAAACAAACAAACAAAATTTAAAAGCCTGAATGGCAGCAGGAAATGGTCCAGAAAGAGTTTCAGAATTTAGGTGTAACTGGGTGCTTAGGATGGATAAGGCTTCATGCAGGACAGGGATATCTATCCTCATTATCACATGTTTGGAAGAAATCAAATAAACAAAGGTGGGAAAACAGAAAAATTATAATAATGAGTGCAGTCCAGCTGTATAGTATGAAAGGAAGAAGAGATGAAGGAGGGGGAAAAGGGAGTAATGCTGCTTTCCTGCCTGAAGAAGAAAACCTATTTTGTAGGATAGACATGCATCTTTCTGGCTCACCCTGATATCTACAAATTGCTTACAAGTTGCTGACTTTTCCTATTCACTTCTTTTCTTTCTTTTCATCTTATTTTTTGTTATCAGGGTATCTAAAATGCAGCTACTAAGATTTTTACTCTGAATTTGAGACTGAATTAGACACCACCAAGCCTGAATACTACAAAATTACTGGAGTCTTATTTATATTGTGCTATCTTCTCAGTAACAGCTTTTAAGTCTTGTGGTGCAGAGTGTATCACAGTTTTAGATAAATTACTGCAAATATATAATTTAACAAGATCTTTGTATCAGCACTTTCATCACACACATATCTCTATGAAGCACACAGTAGAAACATGAGGAAAAAGGAGATGACATGGCCTATGATCTATTACTGCACTGTACGGATGCTCTCACAGCCGCTCTGCAGATTCTAACTTCAAAGACATATTCAGTCTTTTCTCTTTTCCTTCTCCGAACACCAGTACAGCTGCTGCACAAATCCCTTGTGCATTCAAGCCCTAGGGCTAAAAGCGTTGGTTTTGGCTGGGGTAGTTTAATTTCCTCACAGTAATTAGTATGAGGCTGTCCTTTGGACAAGAGGCTGGGAGGAGACATAGTCAAAACAGCCAACCCCAACTGACTCAAGGGATGTTCCAGACCATATAACATCACTCTCAGCATATAAAACTGGGGAAAGAAGGAGGAAGGATGATGTTGCTTGTCCTCCCAAGTCACAACTGCATGTGATGAAACCCTGCTTTCCCAGGGATGGCTGAACACCTGCCTGCCCAAAGGAAGCTGTGAATGAATTCCTTGTTTTGCTTTCCTTTGTGCATTACTTTTGCTTCCCCTATTAAACTGTCTTTATCTCAACCTACGAGTTTCCTCATTTTTATCCTTTTAATTCTCTCCCCTGTCCCACTATGGGGGATTGAGTAAATGGCTGTATGAGGCTTAGTTGCTGACTGGGGTTAAGCCCTGACACTTATAAAAGCAGATAAAGACTCAGAAATGCTCAAGAGAGAATACACCACTGACCCCTCTCATCATTTCTGCAGAGCAGTCTGTGAGTTGCATTTATTTGTTGAAATAAATGTTTCTCAATGTTTAGTTTGTCAAAGACAATCACAAAACACCCTGGCAGAATCCATATAAGAATGAAGACCCCTTCAACACTGCCTTAAATTCTGCAGTAAGAACTAACTGTTTAACTGTGTGTCAAAGGCCAAAATCCTTTGAAGGACCATATAATGGAAAAGCTTGAGCCTCTGTAGGTCATGGGATCTGATTGGTGTTGCAGTCTCCACCTTGTGCAGTGTGTTGGCCATACTGTTACCTTTGCTGGCACTCAGTTGATACACAATTCCTACCAGGACACTTCATGCTCATACATAATAAAGATGGTTGATAATCCACTGAAAAAAAGAGGTCTGAAGGGGGGTGCTCTAAAGCAAGCCCTATCCCTGCTTAGTGCCTTAGCCACTACTAAGTTAGAGTCAATTTCTTTGTTTTCATCCAGATACCCCAGCTGCAGTACCAGCTGAGAGTATCCCAGAGCCTGGTAAGGAAGCCATTGGCTCAAGACAGGGCATCAAACATCCCAGAACCCCAAAGGGGAGTAAAATCTAACACTCAGCCTTGCCTCTGCAGGGGCAAGTGCCTCGTTCCAGTTCTGACTCTTCCCTAACAAGTACTCTTCCTATGAAACTGAATAGATTTAACAGGAGAAAATAAGATACACCAACAAACACAGGAGATGGAGGAATTTGGGAGTCTGTTAAGGTTCAGGAGACTGCAATAAAGTTCTCATACCAAATCAAACATAGTGGTGCCAAAGTGGGACCATGAGGTCCCAACACCACCTATAACCCAAACAATTGCTACTCTACCATTCAGCCTTAGGAAAATTTCTTCCTGCAGAGCTTCACTGCCAATCCAGAGCTAAAATTCAGCATCCTTATTGATCTGGCCTTGGAGCAGAGCAGGCTGTTTGCTCCAGAGAACAAGGTCTGCATGACACTATCTGTGTACTCTTCTCAGTTCCTCATGAGATAGTTCAAATGAAAGAATAAACATTTGTGGGAGATTAAAGGCTTTGGATGAGATAGTCAATAAATCCCAGAAGGAGGAAAGTAGCACTTTCAATAACCATCAGGATTCCCAGTCAACTCAAAATGTCATTAAATGGTACTCAAAAAAACAAAGGTATGTTATCAGCTTCTGAACATGTGCTGTGCCCTAAGCACTGACAGACTGTACCCCGGAGGCCAGGGCATTCAGTGTGAAACACTTTCTGAGATTATTTCATGGGCAACATATGAGCATGTCCTGGGGGAAAAAAATGTGGAAGCGCAAGTATTTCTGACATCACTTTAGGGCCATCCAGGTGAATGATAATGTATAAAAAGGGGGCGATTTTAGCCTACAATAAAAAATGCAGTACACAGCTGAATGAGAGATGTTGCTAAAAACAGTAAGAATCTCTGAAGTTTTCATAGATCAATATAACAAAAAACACCTGGGTGGGCTGAAATTTCAAGTGAGAACTGGGATGTTGTGTTCCTGCAGATAACTGAAGGAAGAAGTCTGAAAGATAAGCTACATATGGCTAAACTTACAGTTAAGGTTGTCAATCAGGCTGGGTTAAAATGCATGTAAAGATTGTAAATTGCTTTCAGAAATGCCTGAGAGTCCACTGCATATTTAACAGGTCATCTGATTAAGGACTGAAGTCATAACTTTCTCCCCTAAATCTCTACATATAATTCAATTCAATGAAATAGTTAAGACGCACAAGTCATCTGCAAATATTAGGTGTCGAAACTGCTATGACATTCAACAGATTGCATCTGTAAGTGACAGAATAAACATACAGAATAACAGTGGGCTAAAGGAAGGCCCTGACAACACTCTGAATGCAGAGAAGAAAAATAATGAAATGTTTTAGGGATTGCTGCTTGCTGTTCAATGTAAACACTGGACTGCTGAATACCTTTTACAGAAGATGTAGACTTCATCACACTGAGCACAAAGAGTCACAGAGGAAGCATAAAATCAATAACACAGAGAAATATCTCCAAAGTGCAAGAAAGTCTCTTGGATTCTTACAGTTTGCCTAATGACTTCATGTGAAGCAGCCTACAGCACTTTTCCAGGGAAGTGGGCACAGCACCAAGCCTGACTGAGTTCAAGAAGGCAAATGGATGGGATCCTTGAGGCTGTCCTGTGCAGGGCCAGGAGCTGGACTTGATGATCCTTGTGAGTTCTTTTCCACTCAGAATATTTTGTGATTCCACAGAATTTCTTCCTACCCACTCAATGAAGAAGAACGCATGACTAGGTTCAGCATTCATGGACACAGTTACTGTTTTTAGAAGTGTTTCATGCATGTAAATATGTTACATGGCAAGTTTATGTGTGTGTCTGTGTCTATGCACAGGAACACAGGCTGGAAGAGAGCCTCTTTCCTTTCAGCATGGGGAAAATATGAGCCTGACTGGATACAGATTAAATTCTAAGTAGCACAAAATCTTTTGGGCAGTCAGCTAAATGTCTCTTACTGTGTTGTCATGACTAAACTACAAAGCTCTGAAAGCATAACTACCCCTGGTAACTTATTTTAATCTAGATGTTCACAATGCTTCTTCAAGCAGTCAAAATGCAGCAATAGGTGCCAGAGAAAGTCCATTAAATAACACTAGAACCTGTATGTATTCAAAGTTAATAATCTATCTCATCAAAGAAGAAAATATGTCAGATATAATACAGTGTGACAGAGAAAGAGTTTTGCAGTAGTAAGTCTTTAAAAAAAGACGTCTTTTTTTTATAAGATAAGAATTAAATAAGTACATTATAAAATATAACAATGCATTGTTATGATCATATAGTCTGACTTCTCATATACCAAACACCATCAAACCAGACCCAGTCATAAAGTCCACGACTTCCCAACTTGCAGTGTAGCTACCTGAGAGACTTCAAGCTAAAATAATAAAAAAACAGGAACAAAATTCCTTAGTATTATTTATACTTATTCCCCTGTTTCTGATTAGCTATGGCATCCTACTATTCTTTTTTTCAATGGATCTTTTGAGTCTGAGTTCTCCTCTTAGTACAAGTACTTCTTGACCTTGGCACAGATAAAATCAAATTCATCTAAGCTCTTCTTGAGAGCAGGTTTTCTCAGACTGATCTGTTCTTACAGGTTTTTCCTAATTCTGTCCAAGATCTCAATTTCCCTTTGAAGTGTTTCAGTGTTTTTTGGGTTTCATTTATGCCAGAAAGGTGGGCATGACACCTTCTTATATACTACAAGATTTTCCCTGCTTTGTAATCGAAAGGCCATGAGCATTTTTAACTGCTGTGGCATGCTGAGAATTCATTATCAAAAGAGAAAGCAGCATTTTTACAGAAGGCTGGGCAGGAAGACACAAGATCAGGAGTAGGAGGAGCTGACATGTGTTGCTTTTTCTGATACTGTGTGCTGATGTCCTCTGTTTCCCCATTTCACAGCCATCCTTTTCAAACCCTGTAATCTCTAAAACATTCTGAAAAGTGTCCTAAGTGCATGCAATTTGGAAAATGGCAGAAGCTTTTCTAATGCAAGGCTGTAACTCAGTGTCATGATCAAGAGGGTTTTGTGTTCCTCCCCAATGATCATATACTTTTTGCATCTGGATTACTTGGAACATTCCCTTTTCCACACTTTCATGCAACTGCATCACATTTAACGCTTCCACTGGTAATTTTGTTTCCCTTCTACTGGTGCATAATTTCATCCTAACAAATAGTCTGGTTTTCTGAAATATCTCTCACATCAAGATACTTTATAATGATACCAGCAACTTCCTGAGACATTTTCTCCTTTTTACTTTTCTGTTCTTCTTTTCTGCAATTGCTAGTTGTTGTGGTGTGTTGCAATATCCTGTTTTACCTTCTCCCTTCCCCCTCGCCCCTCGCTGAGTGTGCCCTGTCAATCAGGCTAACATACCAGCAAGGCGTCGTGTGATAGGTGTCCCTAGTCCCTTGAGACCCTGCCCCTTCACCTGGTTGGTGGCTCACCTGTCCCCTCCCCTTCCCCTGTCCTGAGCTTAAAATGTTAATGAGACCATGTGGCCGGTATTCTGTTAGCAGCAGTGGCCCTGTGCAGACATCTCTGTACCCACGGAATAAACATCTGGCAACCTTCTAGCAGAATCCGCTCCCTTTCTCTCCACCATCGCCAGAAGCGCTCTCTCCTGAGGAAACGGAGTCCTGACAGCCTGGATTTGCCCCGCTGCACTTTCCAGCAGCCAAGGTATCTCTGGGGTAAAACACCGCAGTGCTGCCTTTGGCCCAGCAGCGAGGGTCAGAACTGGCCCAGGCACCATCTAACTGGTTATATTGGGATTCATATTCCAATAGCTAGTATCTCTTTTAATGTGTTGTTTCTTTTCTTCAGTGTTACCCTCTCTTTACTTCAGCTGTTCTTTGCTTTTTCTTTAAACACTTATGTTTTCAAATTAACTTTGATCTCTGTGTGTGGGTTGGCCTGGATAATACTGCTTTTTATCTCTGTTGTATGTCTGCACCTTTTTCTCCATTAATCTTCCAAACCTATAAATTATTGCAGAACATATTTCTATTTTCCCCTCACTAGTTCTGCAACAGAGAATTCACACTGACTTTTGACTTACTACTTTAAGTTGTCCCAGACTTTTATCATGCTCAGCTTCTTGAGAAAGGCTGATAATATCTTAGGGCTATATTTTGAACTCAGAGAAATACCTGTAACTTCAAGTAGCTTCAGTGGAAATCTGTAGACATCTTTCAGAGATGAGTTTGACCTTCCATCTACAAACTAAGTTAAAATATCTTCCACTGCATGGAATATATTCTCTCCACTGTCATATCTATCTATATCTATATCTATATCTATATCTATATCTATATCTATATCTATATCTATCATCTATCTATATCATCTATATCATTTTTACCTATATCATCTACATCATTTTTACCTATATAATCT
This sequence comes from Zonotrichia albicollis, assembly GCF_047830755.1. Classification (NCBI taxonomy): domain Eukaryota; kingdom Metazoa; phylum Chordata; class Aves; order Passeriformes; family Passerellidae; genus Zonotrichia; species Zonotrichia albicollis. Next base: position 68,083,208 of record NC_133822.1, read on the forward strand.
ATATCTATGTTTATCTATTGTCAATTATGTGCTTTCTCATTTTTGGTGCATGGAGAACCACATCTTTTTGTAAGTTAGCCCATGAAAAAGCAGAACAATTCCATTAAAATATAAAAATGAAGGCAAAATCTCTTTTGGATTCTCTAGAAATACAAATAAAATGTAAATAAAATACTCAATAATGTTTCTCTCTTGGAATTTTAAAGATATGGATGAATTTTGGAATAGTGAAAACAAAAAAAAGTTGAAATCTTCAGCTTGGACTCCATTGGGAAGCAGAAGAATTGCTCATGCTCCTGATCACTTTTGATACATGAAAATATCCTTCTCATCCACAACCCCTCCAGTGATTTAAGGTGGGAGAAATATATTTTGAGTATGCATAGAGCATTCTATTACAATATCAGAGGGAACCCCCCCTGCAGTGCCAGCTCACACTGAGCATTGACCTGTGCACAACTTCAAACCCCTACCAGATAAATACTTACATATGTTTGATTTGCTTCTCCTCAGCTGCATGTTATATTCTTCAATAAGTTTATATTTTATAATATGTTTATATTCTTCAATAAAACAGATGTCAAGTGACATTTCCAAAAGGAATGGGAGAGTGCTCTTTTCCTGAGGTGCAGAGCGTGTGTTCAGGTGCAGAACACATGGAGAAGCCAGCCATCAGCCCCCAGAGGCAGTGGCCAGAGTCCTCACCAGGAACAGAAGGCACAGAGCAGAGTTTGAGGCAGCACAGAAAGTTTCTGAGTCTGCTGAATGTAAGTGTAAATGCAAAGGCTTGCAGCAAGAAAAGGAAATTTTTTATAAGACACTTTTATTGCCAGTCACTTTGAGATTGTGTTACTTAGAAAGCTACTTAAGTTTGTATTTCTAGGTACAACCAAGCTTTGGTGGCTTAAAGGCTTTTGTTTGGGAACTCACTAGAAGGAAATATCTAAGTGGATATTCTTCAAAGTTCAATGCCCCTGCTGGAAAATTGTTGTCTTCGTGATTCTGCATTTTTAATTAGTGTGTGACTACATGTGAAGGAGGAATTCCATGCCTTTCCAGCAAGCTGAAAAAGCCAAGTTAAAGAGAATTTAGGGTCTCATTCCCCTGTGCATCGAGGCATGATTAATGCAGCATGCAGGCTTGCAGCTCCCTCACTGCACAAGCACAGGTGCAGGCAGTGGCCCATATTTATTTTGTCTCACTGATCTGAGGTCTCTGTCTCTCCTGATGTCTGTAAGAGTTTCTGTTTGGGGATGAGCAGCCTCCAGTGCTTGAGATTAAGGTCTATCTCCATTAACTTCTCCAGGGGAAAAACAGATTCAGTAAAAACATTCAGTTTGGGACCTGCATGGTTCAAGAGCTCTCCAAACAACAATAAGACTATTTTTCACAATTATCTCCTTTCAGATGTGTCCATAATATTAAATTGTTTTTTCTTGCAGAGAAAAACATTGTTTTATATTAATTGTGACCATAAAAAAGTGAAGGCACTACAATGTGAGAATGAATTCACACACAAACATACTTTGAAAATAAAAATGCTAAATTACACTTTATTGCATAAGCTAGTTAGCTTGGTACAGTGCAGTTTTTACAACAATGATATATCGAATTAATACAAATTTTCACAGGCTTGAATGAACTCTGTGCTGAATCAGGAAGGTACTTTTTACTATTTTCTGAAAGTAACTGAACTGCTGGTCTCTTCATCAAGAAGACAAATAATATTCCCCTGATTGTTTCACATAATTAAGGAATATGCCATACATAAACAAATTTTTTCATTGGCATAAGGATAATTTTACCCCATGTTCTCTATATTCTGAGACAGCTTGAATGCAGTTGGCTCAAGATAATAACCACATTTGAAGAATAAACTCTAAGTTAGTTTGTTCTAACAATCACCACTCACTCTCCAAATCCACTTACTTTTGGGGGTGATATAGATACTGTTTATCAAATGTCATGGTTCAAGATTATTTCTCTTCACAGTGGCCTTCAGCATTCAGGATATTCTTTTCTCTCAATGACAGAGTGAACATGCTTAGAACAGCCTCAGTCTTCATGATGTCAGATAAAAGTTAGTTCCATTCCATTATGATCTGGGATTAAGGAAAAACCAAAATGAATGTTAACCATGTTAATCCTTTAAATTGTCAGATTATGAATGCTTTGTTGACATATTTAATAAATCAGACAGAATATTTATATTTTTCTATTCAGAGTGGAAACTACTGAAGTTAAGTTAGAAGTTCTGTGTTGGTATTTTCCTAAAATTCTGTATTAGATAAACAAAGCATAATCACTCCTTCCCTATGTCAAACCTGACCACATGAAGAGATATCGTACAGGGAAAATACAATTGTCTTGGCTATACTTCTTTCTACAGTAACATTGGCTAAAAGTAAAATTGATAGCATTTAAATTTAAAAACAAAAGGTAGATTAATCATAGTTTGAATAGAATATGAGCTCCTTTGAAATTTTTACCACAGTTGCTCAACACTTGTAAATCAGCCCTTGATTTTTGAAATGTTTATTACTCCCTCCAACATAGCCACAGGCTCAAAAGAGTTGTTTTTAATAACAACAGTAATAATTTCAACACAGTCCCCTTTTTTTTCTCAATGCCTTGTTTACTTTTGAACTCAAAAGAGAAAAACAATTAATTTAAAATAATTTTTTCCTACTTGGATAACATTTCTATTATTGTAGGAAGAAATGACCCTGAAACAATACCATTTTGGTATTTAGTCCATCAGAAAACTCTTTTGGTCACTTGTTTTCTTGATTTTTGTCCATGCAGACTTCAGTTTAAAGGAACAAATATCTATGCATGCTCAATTGCTAGGGATCAGTTTATATTCATATTTACAGACTATATATTATTCTGCTGGCATGGACCCTCTATGTCCATGACGTGCATCAAGTGGCACACACAGCTGCACAGAATTTTTTAGCTCAGAATATTTTAAGACCTCACCAGAAGATGCTCCCCTTATGTGGACCATATCTTCTCATCTGCTTAACACACCCTGTGTGATGACCACCCTCTCATGCAGGTCTCTGGACAATGTTTATCAGGTATCACTGGAGCATATTGCCTGCTGCCCTTTTAGAGTATCTGATGTTCAGAGAGCCTTGGCATGATATGGCTCATCCTTTGGAAATGGGTTCAAGTGAAATGGAAAGGCTTTGTCAGCCTGCAGCAAAACCCCAGGATGCTGGCTCCAACAGTGACCACAAATAGATATGAACAGAGAATGTGAGAAATTAAAAGCCAGTAGCACTTCTCAAAAAAACGTTTCTCACCTCCAACAAAAGGAACATTATAAGGCAAAGGTGATTATATCTAATAACTTTTGACAGGTTTTTTTGCCAATGTGTCCAGTTGCTCTTGAAAGACATTAACTTTCACAAGATGCTGTAGTGAGGTATTTCACAGACTATTTACTTGCTATTTGAAGAACTCCTGACTTTTACTTACTTTGGGCCTACTATTTTCCAACTTAATTTCATTCCCCCCAAGCCCTTGTATCAAAAGAGACTTTTGGTCAGTCTCTTTTCAGTGTCACTCTTCATTGTACAGCCTTCCAACTAATCTTCCTCACTCATCTTTCCCCCATCTTGAAGAATCTATGTTTATTTAGTTCATACTCATACAGAAGCTGTTACACTCTGGAGAAATCAACTCTGACATCTTTGCTGGGGATGCTTCCCAGCATCTCATCACCACAGCCCTAAGAAGTTCCCCTACCCTTTTTCCTGAGGGCCAAAGGAGCAGTTCCCACAAGTGTGAGTCCCACTGGGTTCAGGACAGTCAGGAGAGCAGTACAGAATCACTGAGTGACACTCAGGGTCCAGAGGCTGCAGCGATGATGCATCCCATAGCCAGTCACCAGGGAGGGGACCTGGGACCAAGGGGCTGTGTCTGGGTGGTGAGTGACTGTCCCAGCTCTATGTCCCTTGAGCAGGGGTGGTGAGGTGTAATAGAACTGAGGTAAAGTGGCTCCAGAGCTTGTCTCAACCTCTTAGTGCTGTGCTCTTGCAGTGCTTATCAAATGTTCATTAAAGGCTGTTCCCTTGCATGATCTCTGTCCTTCAGGGAAGTGTCATGAGCTCCTTTTTATGGCCTATTCAGGTGTTATTGCTGGTGGATTTTCTCAGGTAGGAAGAGTGAGACATGGTGCACCCTGTGGAAGGAGTTATTCTCTGTGCCCTAACCACAATTTCCTGAATTTTCCAATCACATCTACTTGAACAGTTCAAGAATAAACAGAGATCAAACTAGTAAGTCTGTAGTGCGGACATCCAGGACCAGAGCCCTGCAGAGAAATAGAAAGAAAAACAAGATGACAGTGAGGATGAGCCAGCCTTATTTCAAAAGGCTTCAGAAGGAGAAAATCAGATAGACTGGCAGTTACCTGACCTTTAAGCCAAGTACTTGTGTGGGACAAGAAGAACTGCCTCCTAAGACCAAAAGGACATTGACTTCTCGAGTGCCCTCACAAGCTCCCTGGCTTTTCCTGGGGAAATGACCAGCTGTCAGTGACCACATCTGTGTAGTTACATTTTACATTTTCACCTTAATTTTGTCTACCTTCTATTCTGTTTTTATCCCCTCTGCCTTTTGTCACCTTCAAGTTTTCAGAACCAGAATAGAAGACAGTGATAAACACTGTTAATTGCCCATGCAGGCTCATGGGCATGCAAGAAAACATAAATCTATGAGCTGACTAAAACAATGTAAGAGATAATTTGATAATTTTTCTAGTGCTATTGCTCTTATTAAATGATTTGTCTGTATGGATTTTTACAGGAAGAGGTTTCCCTACAGTTGTCAAGAATTAAATTTTGAAATGGTTGTACAGGGAAGAAACCACCCATTAGCTGTTGCCAAACAGGGATGTTTCATTGGCTGCTTCAAAGCCAGTTACTGTCAAGTACTTTTGATGAAGAGACCTATGATTGCAAAACAGAAATCAAGAGACTGAATGGCCCTGACAGCCTTTTTGCACCGAAGTTGCTTGTTTAAAGCAAGTTCCAGTCAAGAATAATTGAACTCAGCTGAAATTAGAGTGTTGCTCCTTAGCTCTGTGAAATGAGGTAGATGATCACAGCCCGTTTCCCATTAGCCCAACTGTCTGCTCTGCTAAAACCACCTGCACAATTGAAACTAATTGGTGCCCTCAACAGCAGTATCAACAGAGAGGATAAGATTAAATAGTAATGGATTATGAACTATATCCTCCCCCTAAAGACACGATACCTTTAGATACTGGCAAGCTTGCCTGGTTGGAGCTTGGAGTAGGGCTGAATTCACACCAGTGGGCTGCCAGTCAAGATCCAGTCACAAGCAGAAATGCAAGTCTATGCACAAATGAACATTAACAAGGATATATTTATTCAGCTGGAATATAGGCAGGCCTAGAGCAGGGGAAAACACATCCTACTCTATTTGAATTGGAGGGATCAAAGTGATATGAGCCCCAGAGCTATCAAGAGGCCATCAGACACAAATCTCATGAGGGTCTCCTAAACTCCCTTTCCTCCAGGGACTCATCAGTGCAGCAATAAAAAGCAAATGGCATTGAGTCATAGAGCAGCACATTTACAACAGGTTGAGAGTATTTGTGCTAGGTACAGCGCTGCTGCTGGTAAGAGCAGCCTCTGACAACCAACTGGGCTGTTTTCTCCCATCAGTGGGAGCCAGACCACTGAATTCTGATGCAGCTCTTCTTAGAAGAGGAACTGAATCAGTTCCTCTTCTAAGCTGGCCAGTTGGATTCATCCTGCTCTATGCTGTGCTCCTTCTCAAAGGGCAGTGTGTAAGAAAGGCATGAGCATGTCATTCAGGGACTGCATCTTAAGGAATTTTTTTGGACACTCATAAAAACATGCTTTTTTGCAGACTCATAAAATGGCTTTTTCAGATATCTGTATACTTGTGCTTCTCTGTTACTCTTTTTAATATGGCAGTTTATACTTTGAATTTCTATAGGGTGCTTTTTTTCTAGGACTGTGAAAAGATTAAAAGACACCACCAAAGAAAACTTCATACTGCAGCTGGAAGAGAAGAAAAACTTTTCTGCTTGTGTAGCTGTTTTCCCTTCTCTACAGGCCAGTTTGGAGTTCAGATCATCAGTTCCTGAGTCAGGACTGAATGCCAGGTATCCTTCCCTACACTCCAACAAACATTAAACATTTGCTCTATCCTTATTTGATGCCTCAGAGGGGTTGATGCTCTGACACAGTAGAGAGAATCATTTACTGTATTGTTCTGCCTACAGATATGACAGTTCAAAGCATTATACTTTGTGCTTCTTCAGATTTTCCTGTGTTTGTTCAACAGAGAATTGCTACTCACTGACAACCTCTGTTCAAAAACATAAAATATCTGAAACACAGCTGGAGTGATATCTGTCAATGCATCGACATGCACAAGCCATAAAGTTGTTCAAAATAAATTGTAAAAAGCAGTTTCTGGTTTCAGATAATGACTCCACAACACAAAGTTTTCTCTCAGAGCATTGGTCTAAGATACATCAGACATGTGGTGCTCTCTCGGATGCACACAAAGGCCAGATTTCTCAGTAGTGATTAGAGTGCACAGCTGCTCCTGATGTGTCTCTTACAGTCAAATTTTCAGATGACTTATTTAGCAAACTGATCTGCTTTGAAAGTCCAGCCCTGGATATGAATGATAAATTGATTTTAAGCCCATATTCTTTTTCATAAAAAGAAAAAGTCAAAGGTCAACAGTAAATTGCTTTGCATTAAAAAAAAAACAAAAAACAAAAAACTGAACTTCTGAAGAGGTGGTACATTAAGCACCTGTAAACTTTCCCTCAAATGTACTGATTACACTAGGATAGAAAAATTCTTAAATTTGTGAGTTTTTAATGCATAATTCTCCCCTGAATTTTCATGCATTTTAAAAAATTTGTGTAGGAAAAAAGAATCACCAAAACTACAAAAAAAAATTTTAAAAATGCCTAGGTTTGCACATGAAAAATCCCCCACATGGATTGAAAGAGAACGTCAAAAAAAAAAATTCAAAGTGAATGTGTAAAACACATTCCATCTTCGACTGAATGCTCATGCATCTTTATTTTCTCAGACCTTAATATGATTTTCTTTTCAGCTGGCAGTTTCTTTTATCTGCCCTGGAGTAAATGTAAATGGCTCTGCTGATTGTTTAGGTACTGGTAAAGAGGTGAACAATGGCATCAGCAGGGCAGGTGTGAGTCAGCTGGGGCAAGGCTCCTGCTATTCCGAGTCTTGCATAAGGAACATGAGGAACTACTGCTGATTTACCTCTCAAAGCATCAAAGATACAGTCTGCAAGCAATAACAACTTTCTTGCAGCTCTCTGTTCATTTCTGAAGCAGCACAGAAAAATTAAATATTATAGATCCACCATTCTCTTCTTTCTTGAACTTCTTTATAGTGTAAAATCCCCCTTCTACCATGGTTATGAAACTAAATTTCCCCAATCAACAGATCTGTGTTTTCAGTCTAATCAGATCAGAATGGATGTCAGGATAGGTTATATCTACTGATATTTTCATTTTAAAGATAAAAATACTTCTGGACAGGCACATTTATACTAGCAGTGCAAAAATTTATTTTTACAAAGTTCCTACATTCTTGTTTGCATCTCACAACAGAACATGAGCAAAAAGGAAATGTTATCTAGTACTAAAACAGAGAAAACTGTTGAAAGCAAATACATTTAATTGAAAAGTAGCTTTATTTGGGATATTTCTGGATCATACCTCACTTTGCAACTATATTTGCAGACTTTGTGAACATTATAACCAAAGAACAAAATCTAATTATGCAATCCTGAGCATCCTGATATTCATGTTTAATGAATATAATAGCATTATTCAAATCTATCCTTCACTTTGATTAAATACCCTTTTTAAGAAAAATGCATTGAAATACAACTGTTCTTTTAAAGAATTCAAGAGATGGTGTAGCAAAAAAAAAGAAAAAATCCTGATCAACTGTTTCAATTTAAAGAGCACACAGTAAAACCATTAGAAGATAGAGCTACATGTCTTTAGAATACATAGCAATAAATAAATTAAATCACCCAGAACAAATAGCACCAGCTGCTCCACAGACAAATATAGAAACTTGGAAATATAAAGGATAAAGTACTTCAACCTAAAATAAAATAAACAGTAAGAGGCAGTGAAATGTTGTCTTAGTCTCAAAGCCGTATGTTACCCATTTATTTTGTACTGAGTCCATTTATTTTTCTCTCATGCTCTTCCCTCTGTGCACTCAGTGCATACTAAACAGTGTAACATGAACCATACCACACTGCCTTCAAACTTGATGGTGCCTAGGCTTACCTGTGACTTTGGAGACAAGGGTTATTTTCAGGTTTGGAAAATTCTCTCTCCTTTCCCTCTCCTGCCAGCAGCATCTGCAATGTCATTTGTGAGCTGGTTTTGCACCAACTTTATTGACCATTCTCATGGTAAAAGGAAGAAAGCTGAAAGATAATTAGATTTTGAGTCTGGGTGAGTAATTTTAAGAGCTTTGTTAGTCTGACTCCAGGATATATTTTGTGTCAACCTCAGCTTTGTTCATTCAGTATAAAAGGCTGCATGCAACAAGACAGGATGGTTCAGCTTCACAGGGTTATGGAAGGGTAAGGGGTGATATCCTCAGAGTTTAATTATGTCAGCCTTAATTTGAGTTTCATCATCATAAGTGTAAGTTAACATGTTTAAAGTTGACAAAACTGACCTTTCAGTAAGCAAAAGCAATGAATTCCTTTAAAAGATGCTGGCTAAATGAAATTGATAGCAATAAAATCATTTATACTAGGAAATGTATACTTCAACATTAAACCAAACCAAAACAAAGTACATCATCTTCTCAAAACTACTGTGAAAATAATAGATTTCCAATTTTGTTACAAATAAAGGAACGATTTTTACAAAATACACACAGATTTTTCTATGAAGTGTTAGTTATCATGAAATCCTGAGGGTTAACATATCTTCTTTGCATCTGCAATAAATAGAAGGTAAAAGAGCAGGAAATCAACAATTTTGGCTTAGGAGATGGTCACCCACAAAAGCAGTGTTTTTCTGAGAAGCTTGGTGTTTGTGCAAAGTGTTGCAGCTCATCTGAGTTTGACCACAGCACCCAGAGGCCACATCCTCAGACAGTGAGACACTTTAAGGAAGGCAACTATTAAATGTCTCTCAGAGGTGGAACAACTTGGATATCCTTTAAACTGATATAAATGCTCTGACAGTGCTGCAATGCTGTCACAGCTCTGAGAAGGTAGAAAAAAAAAAGAAGTACCTTATGGAAGGATCAATTTTCTCCCTGCAGCTTCTTCCTTTCCTTCCCCTGAGCTGGACTGTGTGTTTTGTGTACAAGCTGCTCACTACTAAATCCCCCCCAATCCCCTTTTATCCATTATGTACATTTATATCTCAAATATTTTTTCACATTCCTCAAAGCTTTCAATTTTTTTTCTGTACTTATTAACTGTTATGAGATCTTCAGTCTTCTCTCAATGGTTTTTCAAACCTTCCAAGCATCTCTAGATACTCTAAACTTTTTGTGTCATTTTCATCTCAGTTCTCTCAGGTCTTTTAGTAACAAAAATACATTATTCACCTCTATAAAATTTAACTATGGAAAAGTTCAGCTGTCCAAATTGGTCACCACTAAGTCAATCTGTAGAAATAGACATATCTAAAGGGTAATGTGTCTCCTCTTAAGACAGGCAGCTCTTTTGTTGTCAAATAATTTCTAGACATGTAAAATCAGGCCTGTATTTTGCCAGATCCAGCCTTTCACCCTTTTTGTCCTCTGTATTTGCAATTCTATTTATTAAATGGGATTTAAAACCCTCCATAGAGAAAGATAAATGCAAAAATATTTACTCCATTTACTTGGAGTATTTTTATGATGCACTTCTTTTGTATAAATAGCTCAGATTTCATTGCCTTGTTTTGCTTCAATATCAGATTACAAATTCATGTCTAATTTGCTGTCCTCTCTCTTCCCTAAGGTCTCTTTTAGCTTTACTGCTCTTTCCATCCCACTTAGTATATGTTTTCCAGTTTATTTTCTCCCGCATGCTTTAATTCTCATTTCTGCCATCTGAAACTCTTTTTACAGTATTGGAGTCCTCAGGCCTTTTTTTACTTTTCTCCGTTATATCCCTTACAAGACAGTTCATGTCCTTGAAAACAAATTAAAAGAACTACATATCTCAATCCTCTGTCCAAACTAGATTGTTTCCTAATCAAGAAGCTATATAGGTCTGGCAAACTACTCAAATGTTGTTGTTGGAAAGTGAAGTTTTGATGGGAATTGTGATCAAAACCTCTTTTACTGAAATTCATCACATATATCACAGGCAAGCTGAGCAGGGCAAAGCATTTCTGACCACTTCTAATTCTAATTTATTTTTCAGCAGCAGACTGGTTTATTTGCTGTAATATGCTAAAATTTTCAGTGACAGCTGGAATGTGGGTTTAGACAGCCTTTGCACTGTAAAGTTCATTTCTGCAACAGGGAATAGGAGGAGTTGTTTTCCCTCACCCTGAAGAAGAAAATCTTAAGCCAGAACAATGAAGAAGATCAGATTTAAGAAAATCTAGAGGGGGAAAAGCAGAGGTAATCATAGCAGATTCTCTTAATAAAGAATATACATAAGTTGATAATCTTTGCCTGCCATCTTGGAGTCCTTGGACAAATCTGAAGAAAAAAGGTCAGAATTATTTCATATTGAGTACACAATTTTATGGTTTATGCATTCACATTTTTAATGGGTGAACATTATGAAAAAGAACAGGAACACTACGAATTATAATTTTATCATGATATAACCACACTATGCATAAGACACAGAGGTGAGAACTGGAAACTGTGGTATTGATAGTGTTGCTGACTAGCTGTGGGCCTCAGACAAACAAAGAGTGGGTGGTACTTACTACACTGCCTGCAGTATTTCAAAACAGGGAGAGAACTGACTTTATTCAGGAGGGCATTTTGTTGGTTTTTAGGTTTGAAGCTCAAAACACTGCTGAAGGCAGGTGTCATAAGCAAGTACTATGCAAATCTGTCTTTTCAGTTTTGTCATTAGACTTCGCAAACTGGCTTCCATGGGATCCTTTTTCTTAAGAGTAAAGGTTTAACCACTGATAATTACTGACTCCAGTGTACCCTTCTTTTCTTCCCTCCTGCATCAGAATCAAAGGTAAAGCTTCCATTGCAGGAGTCTCCTTTCACCTATGTAATGATGTGATGAAGTAGGGAGTACAAATGCAAAGAAAGATGATCAAGAAGAAAAACTTCTGTAAGAAAATGGTTACAGAATTATAAAATTAAGGAATGCATATTACTTCTAAAAAATGGAATTCAAACTTTCTATTTAAAATAAATAAGATTATGACCTCATTCTAAAACAAAGGATGGGAGAAATTAGCCATTTCACAAAGTCCAGTTTTCCAACTTTCAGGCAGCCATGCCTCAGCTGTCTGGTTTGAAAGAAATCTGAAAACATGTATATCATGCAGCAAAGGATAAAAAATCTTCCCAATGCTCCTTCAGAAAGCCAAGCCTGAACTATGCCCTAAGTAAAAGAGAGAATCTTGCTAATACCTCAGGTCCCTGTGCTTTAGCTGCTAAATAAAACTCAGAGAGAGTCCTAAGATAGACACAGACTACAGGACTGCTGCTAATTTAAATTCAGGAAAGAATTTTCTCTTAAGCTCATACCTGGCAACTGCCAGCTTTTACACTGACTGTGTGATCAGAGCACAGGAACCAGACCCCTAAGGATGTAAAGCCATTAAAGGTACAATTTCACCCCATCCACGTCCCCTTGCTCACCTCCAAGGCTTCAGAGGACAGTGAATGCAGACTGTAAGAAAGCCAAATACAGACCAAGATAGGAAACTGATGGCTTCTTTCTAACCAGTGCTGAATAGAAACTCAGCAACATGGGCATGATTGAATGATTTTCTGTCAGTAGCATTTATTTGGGAATAGCAACACACACGCATGTGAAAACTGTCATGGCAAACTTGTGCCCCAGGACAAAATGACTTTCCAGGATCCTATGACAAATCTCACTTCAGGAAATCTCCTAATTAATATGTGGTCCCTTTCCAAAGTATATCACATTACTTAAAAAACCAGTTTAAATTACTCAGTCCCTTCCCTCTTTCTCAGACAGTTCCAGAAACAGACTTCTTGGATGGATAAGGAGCCTTCTTCCAATTTCCCCTCTAAATTTATTCATGGCAAAGGTAAAGTCATTTGATCTTTTGCCAAACCATCCTTTAACTTAAATAATAATACTCCTTCCTTAATATTTACCTCTGTAGTATGTCATTCATTCATTTAATTCATTCAGTTTAAAATAATCCTTATAAATAGGGAAATGTTGTAGCTATAAAATGAAAATGCACTATGATGACCTTTACTAAAATCTGGCACTAACCTGATTTTATTAAGTATTAGAAACATTATAATAGATATTAAAATGTAGTGATATTCCCACATTATGCAAATCTATCTGGACTCATTTATATTCTTTTTGTCTTTTCTTTCTACATGGTCCAGTTTCACAAATGAAGAAATTTTAATAGTAAGCCTAGATTTTTAGAGAATAATTTACATATATGTGTCTGCAAATAAAAGATGAGAAAATACATGTTCAGAAAGTTCAGTAGCTTATGTAAATGACTACCTATTTCTGCAGTCACTCTTTCAGATAATAATTATCACAGTTGTCTGTACAAATTAGTTACTTAAAGGTACATGCATTTTGCACCCAGTCAGAAGAGAAATTGAAATCTGGACTGGGCAATTAACAAGTCCACCCAAACTTGTCAATGCTATTACATTCAGTAGACTGAATACTTAGCAGCAAACTACTAACCTTCTCCTTCATGCTTTCTGTGGCTACTAAACCTACACTGAAATACTTTGCATTACCTGTACAGCAGGTGCTTGACCTGTGTTTTTTATATCCATGTGTTATCAAGTTTGCCTATAATACTGTATATGAATAATACCAGTAAAACAGTCTGGTAAAAACTTCTCTTCCTCTCACTCAAAAGATTGTAAAACCTGGATTTTCTAAGAGTATGAATTGACAAAAAAAAGGTTTAGGATTTTCTTATAAATATCATGTCCTTAAGGCAAATGTTTTGTGTGGAGTCAAAACAGAAACATGCATTGCCAAGAAATTCTGACCCCATCACAGCCTCTGTCTGTAATATTGTTCCTTGTACTGAGAGCAGAACCATATGTTTATTGAGACAACAAAGTTCATCCATCAACACAGATGACCTCTAGGATGTCTCTGCAGAGTCACAGTGTGGTCAAGGTTAGAAAGAGCCTCTGTTAGAATCCCCTGCTTGAGCAGGGCTACCAAATGCAGGCTGTCCAGGGCAAAATCCAGACAGCTCTTTAACATCCCTAGGGATGGAGAATCCATCCTTAGTCACTCTTGCATTAAAAAGTGTTTCCTCTCTTTCAGTTTGTGCACATTTTTTCTTGTCCTGACATTAGCTTGGCCCAAAAGCATCCTGTTTACAGTCTTATGATCTGTAGCAGGTCTGAGGAAGAGACACTTGTGACACTTTTGACTGCTGGTGAAAGGCACGATCTCCTCCACTTGCAAGTTTTTGACTTTCTGCATCAGCATGATGCAGTTATTTTCATTGTGTCAAGCAGACAATTTCTTCCTATGCAGAACTACTACTAGACCATAAACCATACACAAAAATTGGGCCTTGCCACCTTTTAGTGCCAGAAACAGTCATGGAGGGAGAAAAAAGTGTGTTTTCAAAAGGAAGAGTTTCATATAAAGAACAAAATATTAGCTTTTTAACCCATGTGATACCCTAGCAAAGAAAATATCAATACCCTATTGCAAGTGGTGAAATGGTTAGTGAACAACATCACAATGGTCAGGATATTGCTCTGGGATTAGCTGAGTTTACAGCTTATACATTCCATAGTTTCTCTTCAATAATAAAGTGCCTAACATGCATTTCAGCACAGGGATTGCCCATGTAGTACTTTAATTCCAACAAAACTTTGAACAGACAGTTTTAGCCATTACTTCTGTACTGCAACATTATATTTTCAGTTATTAAACATCAAACTGCAGATTCACAAACATAAATACATTATTTTAATAATCAGGTTTTGTTCGTAAATGAAACTACTCATGAAGAGACTTCTTATTTATAAAAAAAACATTCATTTAGATAGAAATTAATATGAATTAATAAATTGTGTGATTAATTAATAATTAATTAAATTAAATAAATTAATAAAAGTATTTGAATTAATAAAAAATAATTAATTTCTTCAAAGTTTTGTTAACAGGTTGTTAAGTCCCTAACTCCCATAAGAAAAAGCATTCTGAACTTAGGATATACTAGATAGTGGCTTTGTTACTCATGGCTTTTTTGTTACAGGTCACAGTCCTAAGATTTGTGCCATATATTACAGCTGTTGTGCACAGGCATTCATTCATCCACATTTGGTGACATGCAAAGAACTGTACAGTATGTTAAAATGTATCTTTATTGACTTCCCCTCATTGCTCAGGACATGAGGCATTCAAGATTTTTCAAGATTTCTTGTGAAACACTGTTGTCCTTGAAGCTTTACCATCCTACAGGGATTTAAACATCGTTTGTCTGCATTTACAGCGTTATCATGTCTGCACATAAAAGTATTGTCCTTAGCTTTCCTCAGAAATAAGTATGTAACTGATGAGATATGCAGTGCACCTCTTTATCCTGTGGAAGTCTTAAGTGCTTAATATGTTTCTGTGAGTTCTGTGTAACATAATGGATCAGCTTTATTTGAACATAAAATGGCATTGTGGCTTTCTGTGTTTTACTTGAAGCATGGTAATTCTCAGCCTTTTTCAAAAATCATTATGTCTTTTCTGAAAATTCTTCTTTTCTCACTTCTCAGGCTCAGGTTCTTACTTGCTCAGTGAGAGATGGGAGGCACTTGTCAACCCACGACAGCAGCCTTGGAGGAACCCTGGCCCCATTCTGAGAGCTATTCTCTGTGAATATCTCAGGACACATTACCAATAATCATTTGTGTAATTGCTCCAGGAGATCATATTGTTTACTATTTTTCAAAGAAAATGTCAGTTATAATCATCAAGAATATTATCAAGCTGTCATGTTTGCAACATGTTGTGAAAATAAATATTTTTATATTACCATCACTTGGTATTTGAATCAAGTAATAATACTAACATTTTCTTTGGAATCTCCAAGGTATTTATTCTGTTTTGTTATGATTCAGATCAATTATGCTGCATATAAATTAAACTTTTAACTATGTTGTTGCAGAGGCTATATTCCTTTTGTTTCATCTGGCAAACAAAATCTTTTTTGTTGTAGCTTGGTAATTCCATTCTTCATTTGATGCTCTCACATGGGAAGAATGCTTTTAAAACTCATCAAGTCCTGAAAATTCACAGTGGAAATACTCTTATTGCTTTTGAAGCCAAAAGAGAAAATACATCATAAAACAAACTGTCTACACTCTGGATGCACATATTCACTCTGTACTACACATATTCAAATCACAATAAGGTATCAAGGACAAAAAACAAATATATTGATTGTAGATAATTTCCTTCATCAAATCTTATAGGAGCAAAACCTAATCAAATAAAAAAGCCTTCAGTCCATCTTCTATATTAATTCCTGTTTTCCTTGCTTTTGTCTTGCTAGTTCCAAGATGTTTCTGTTCAATGCAATTATTCTTTACACTCACTCTCTATCATACTGTCCTAGGTGCCCAGAAGCACACCTTGGACAGATAATGGCTCTGCCTTTATAAGCAACATTTCAGCTTTCACATCATAAAGGAAAATTGAAATAACATTTCTGTTGAAGATTTGCAGTTCCATCTTTATATGGTAGATTTAAATGGTAGACCAACCAAATGGTAGATATAAATGGTAGACCAACCAAATCTTTCTCTAGCATGAGCTATCAGTGCAGCTGCTGTTTTACCAGTTGATAACTTCAATTTCCTCCTAGATATCCTCTTTGGCATGTGCCACTGGCAGTGTATACTAATTCAGCTCTTAAAATCTTTTGCATTGCCATGGAATGTTTGAGCAAGTATATGATGGATTCTTGTCAGATAGTTTTTCATAATTAATGTTATGTTGCTTGAGATTCCTGACAGCATTTTGCATTCTAACAGTGTGTCAACAAAATGTGAAATGTCTGGTGCATTGTTGTAGTGCCTTTAGTTGCCCAAGTTTTCTCATAACAAAGTTAGGGGCAAACCCAAACAAGAAAATTATGCCTCCCTCAATTTTTGTTCACAGTCTGAATTGCGATGGCTGCAGTGAGTGCATCTCCAGCTGTTGTCAACTGCCCTTTTGGCCCTCAAAAATGCCTAGGAGCAGCAACATCTCTGCTTCTAAATATGCCAGATCTGGCCTTAGGACTATATCACTGACTCCTTTGCATTTCTTCAGCTGAACCTGAAAGACAATGTCTAATACTGAAAACTGAGCAACTTATTCTGTGCTATATAAGTAATTCTTAAAGAAACCAAAACATACAACAAAAACCCCACATAAAAGTAAGAGATATAACACACTGGCTATAGTATAAAATCATCCGTGTCTTTTTTTCACCTGCTTATTACAATTCTTCTCTACTTCTACATATTTTGATTCTAAGCTTCCTTATGACATTTGAAATGTTATACATAATGCTGCTTTGGCATTCTCAGTGAAGATTTACCTACCATATTGCTGAAGCTCAGCTACTCTTCTGGCCCTTTAATGGAGGGAAAAAACCAAAAAAGCAGAAATGCTGTTTTGAAGAGAAAGCCTGAAATACTTGCTTTTAGCTGCCTTTTTTTTTTTTTTTTAATAAATTTCATTTTAAGTATAACTTAAAGCACCAGCACGGGGCTAATTGGATGAAAAGCAGCTTGCCATAAAAGGGTCATCAGGTCCTTGTGGACACCAGGTTGAACACAGACCAGGAATGTGCTCTGCACTGGACCATCTTTCACACAAGACAAGGCTCAAAGAATGGGGACTGTTCAGCCTGGAGAAGAGAAGCATCAAGGAATCTTATCAATGATACACCTGACAGGAGGGTGTAAAGTTCTTAGTTGTATCCAGAGGGCCAGAGGAAATGGCCACAAAAATATAGAAAACTTCATCTGAACACAAGAGACTTTGATATAAGATTGGTCAAACATCAGAGCAGGTTGCCCAGAGATGTTTTGGAATCTCCCCACCTGCAGATATTTAAAAGATGTTTGATTCTGACTGTGAGAATCTTTTTGTAGCTAATCCTGCTGTAAGCACAGAGGGTCAGAGGGCTGGAGCACCTCTCCTGTGAGGACAGGCTGAGAGATATGGGGCATGTAGGGGCAGGACAAGGGGGAACCTTTTTAACCTGAAAGAGGGTAGATTTAGTCTATTAGGAAGAAATTCTTCACTGTGAGGATGGTGAGGCACTGGAACATGATGCCCAGAGAAGCTGTGGATGCCCCATCCCTGGAAGTATTCAAGGTTGGATGGGACTTTGAGCAACCCTGGGAAGGTGTCCCTGACCATGACAAGAGGTTGGAACCAGATGATCCTTAAAGTCCCTTCCAACCCAAACCATTCTGTGATTCTACATTAAGAGGCCCATTCTATAAATTTCTAGTGTATAGCATGCTAAGCATAATACCCACTAACTTACTGACTCCTAATAAATACTGATTTGTTGCTTGAAACCTGAAGGCATGGCGGAGGATTTGAGGGTAGCAAGACAGGGAAACTAATTTGCTTTTTTTTTTCTTGAAAATCCTGAAACTACTAGTTTAAAGAAAATTCTTATTAAAGTATGTTTTTATAACAACACACTTTTCTAACTGACAGAGAGTATATGTGCCAAGTTTGAATAACTTAAAAGATTAATAAATCTGGATTAAAATCATCTGGCTTCCCACCCTACATAAAGATGTGCATTGCATATATAAGACTCCAACAAACACTGTGGATTTATACTTTGTAGAACTAACTGTTTTCTCATGGGCATCTTCACGTGGCTCTTTCACTTCTTACAAGTGACTCCAGAACTGCCATTATGTACCAAATTTCCAAGTGCAAATTTATCAAGGACTTGCAAATAAGTACAAATAAGCTCCATAATAATATCATATGTCTTGTTAAACCCTCTCTAATTTGCTGCATTCAATCTAGTTTTACAAACACAATACTTTATTAGCACATTATTCATCATGGAAATATCTGCCTATGTTATTCATTGTAGTGAAATATGTCATGATGTGGATTTACCCCAGAGATTTTCATTCTCATTACTTCTATACTTACCCAGTTTTTACACCTTGAATGCCATCATGTTCTGAAGACTGTCAGTGACAATGGGACAAAACAAAACAGCACCAGAGGGTGGATGGGCTCTAGAAAGACCTGTATCATTACTCCAATTAAATTACCTATTTTGAAATTTTACTTTTTCTTTCTTAAGATTTCAGCAGTAAGCAATGCATCCTTTTCATCTCTTCATCTTCTCATTCACTAAGAGACACCATGGTGATATCTTCATATCTTTATATTACAATGTTTTTGCACTGTAAAGGACTATTAACTAAATTTCATAATAATCTTTTCCTAAGCACCATTAACATAATTAACAGCCTGTTAACTAAGACATTAGAGCTTCAGCATCACATAATAAATTGTAAGTCCACAGCTGGTAAGAAACCCTTTCAGGAGAAACACTGCTCAGGAACACAACAGCTAGAACTGTGAAAATCTGTTTGTTCAGTGGTGGAAAACTTCCAGTGTCCATTAGAGAAAAACAAATGTCTGACTCAAACTGCTCCTAAAATGTGCTTATACAAGTATCATGCTAAGGAGCTGCACTTCCACCAGCCAGAGCTCCATGAAAACTGGTTAATTATTCTTTTAAAGACTGCCTCCTTAACAGACATCGTTTTGCTACGATAGCTATATATTGGATCATTAACTGCCCTTCAGCAACAATTATTTGATATTATGGTGAACTAGTCAGAGAAACTTTAAATAAGAAAACAAAGATTTTTCTGGTCATTAGGAAGCAGCTAAGGCAAAAGCTATCATGACCATGCATTTTGAGATACCTTGAGTAAATAATTTGCTAATAGCTAGTATCCTTTAAGTTTCCTTAGTAATTTTAAAACAAATGCACTAAACAACTGTTCTAATTCTTATGCCAGGTTTGCCACGTAAGTCCTAAGTTTATGAATTTTAATTTCTTTCCCCTTTTTAGAACACTACCACACTGTTATAACAACATTAAAGGACCATAGCTCAAGACTCTTTCTCACATACACCAGTGCCTTTTCTTATTTGTCTGGGGAATGAGCTGCTGTTAAATTAACTCACATGGTGTGACACACTTCATTCAGCCCTTGCCACAAGAACTGCCACTGCAAAAGTTGCTGTGTCCTACTTAGGAAATCAGCTCAGAAACAAGCTGCATAATGGCACCCTTATGGGAACATTAATAAACTGCTGACCACTTAGACCACTTTAGAAAATCTAGGGGCTATGTGGCTGCCAAAATGATTGTCACTATGTTGTCATAATATGCTAGAGCAAAACAGTCAATAGGGTTTTGAAAATCTGAGATGAGCTTCACTGTCCATCATGAGTTTTCCCATAGAATCAGATCTTAACACTACAACAAGACATGAGTTGCAGAAATTATATGTATCAAAAACCACATAATTTGCCTTTAAGCATCTTTTACTTTTTCAGTCGTTAAAACAATCAATTCCTGTGTCAATCCAAAATGAGCTGTTTTACATGAAAACCTTCTCTGTTCCTCTCCTGAGCCGTCATGCTCCCTTGTTGTATGCCTTTCACTTTTTTATCTTGGTAAAGCAGGATAATAAAAAAAGCAAGCAAGCAAAAAAAGAAATTACTGGATCTTCTAGGGCTTGTTTGGTTGGTTTTTTATGGTCACTCAGTGTATGAGCAATCAAGGATGAATGCACAGAACAGCAACAAAATGAAGGTGAAAGTGCAGAAAACGCTGCTTTGCTCTTTTAGTCGCTGAATTTTCTAAGGCAGTCACACTTTTGGTAACTGAACACCATCATTTTGCTACAAGTGTGGAAAGGAACAAGAGTATCTTCTGTTTCTAACTTCAACTCACGTCCCCTTGCCAATGTCCTGCACTATCACTGCTTTTGGCATGGGCTTAATGCTCTACTTGACCTCCAGAAGATTTTCAGCCTTTCTTTGCTCAGAAAGGAACAAAGCTTTATCTTGAAATCTGCAAGTCCCTCCTCAAGGCTCACTTCTACAGTTCTTATGAGCGCTGCAAGTGCAGCAGCACATGGGACAGCTGAGCAGGTACTGATCACAGCCCCCAAACGCCACTAAAACAGCAAACATAACGCATCCATGGAATAAGAACTGCATCCCAGGAAGAACACACAGCCAAGACAATACTGTAATTTATCTCACATTTGTATTCTAGTATTAAAGGAAAATAACAAGAGTTACAGATAAAGAGAAAACACAGTGCTGTCAGCCATTCTTTCTCAAAGGGAGTCAGCACAGCACAGCTCCCAACAGGCTGCAGAGCAAGGAGCATTACACATTATTGGGTCTGTGGATTTGCTAACATCTTTTACAAAATCATTTAGATCCTACTTGTACTGCCTCAAATATGGTTGCAACCTCACATAAACCTGCATCTTTATAATTCAAGTTTCTTTGCTCTTAAAAAACAAGGAAAGATTTTAATGCTTAAAGGCATAAAATTATCTTCTCCCATTTCTATATTTCTTCGTGTGAAAATTCCAGGTGCTTGCTATACTTTCAAAAATCCTTCTTCTGGGTAGAAATGAAGGATGTGAAGGAATAAAGTGTGCAAGAAGAGAAGATTTTTCTCCTCAAACAACCTGACACTGGATACTGAAACCCCAAGGGGCTGGTCCTTCGCTCATTTACTCACAAGAACACTGCTCAGTTCAACACAAGATATTACAATGAAGTGATCTAAGGTGTGTCTCCAGAGTCACAGTACTAAGGAGCAGAAAATCCATGTGAAGAGTGGAAATTTTAGGAAAAAACCGTGTTTTTGTGAATTTCTTCCTCCATCTATCTTCCTGATAGGCAACTGTAAGTGTTGGAATTAATACCTGCTTCATTCCATCTCAATGGATAAAAGCCAAATTTTTGAGCCTATAATTTCAGCACAACATAATGAACACACAGTTCTCCAATATCTGCCTTGTAAATAATCACAAAAGCAGTCATTTTTCAGATTTCCATCACAAATATTACTGTGTCTCTTCAGTCCACCCATCTTCCCTGAAGACAAATAATTTGATATAACAGGGAAAATAATTTGAACATAAACCAGAGTTCATGCACACAGGGGAAATCACTAAGGAAACCAAATTTATGATCACTGTTCAGTGAATAAATAGCTCTTTGATACACACTATAGAATAAAATAAATATATCTGCTAGTTTGTTAGCACTTATTGCACAAGTAAATACAACACACATAAGAAAATTAAATCTTTACCAAGAAAAAAATATGAATTGCCATTAACATTCAGAAAATCTGTCTATTGAAGTGGCATTAACACATTCTTAAATATCTTTACATATATTGATCTGTCAAAGAGTTCTCTAAATCATTATTTCTTGATCATGATTCTATGTCTACACCTTCCATTTCACTGATGCTATCTGTGGCTGAGATTGGGATCAGCTCCAGAGCAGATGACTCTCACTGAAAACAATTCCCAGCTGAAGGGAGTAATGCACAAAGACAGTGAGAGGCTCTAATGATCAAAACCAACACACTGAGCTGCAAGTCTGAAGAGGCAGCGAGTCATGTAGGGTCTGATTTATAAAGAGTAGATGCTGACTGTGCCAAAGAGCAGAATTTCTGGGCAGGCTAGTCCCCTGAGATGACAGTGGCCGTCACTTTGCTTCCACAGGGCTGGGCTAACATGGAGCAGGATGATGAGCTCCCTCACCAGCAGAGACACACAGCTCCCGGGCAGCAGCTTCCCTCTGCCTCAGCCCCATGCTGCTCTTCTTTGCCCCCTCTTTCCTGCAGGAAAGAATTCATATCACCTCTGCTCCAGGGGGCAATCACAGACCCTCAATCTACTGATAAAACCCTCCCCTTGTCCTCCATGCAGAGCCTGGCAGTGGCACTGATTTGGGACCACAGCTTGAACATGCACTAGTCTGGCAGTGCCTCCATCCACTCCAGGGTTTCATAGATGTCTTGGAAGAATGACTTCACGAGTCCCTAAGAATTCATGTAGGTACATGAAAATTCAGCTCTATCATAACAAAAACAAACAAACAAAAAAACCCCTACCAAATCTACCAAAAAAATTAATTTGCTATCTTTTATTCTTGTACAGTTTGAATATCATAAGGCAAAACTGCAGAGCTCAATTTGCTTTATCACAGCACGGCTGGGGGAGTCCAGCTAGGATTTTTGAACATTTGGGCGTGCACATGGTAGACAAGTGGCTCGGAGTTTGCCACGGGGAAATTTGCACTGATATCACTACAACAGAAAATTTGTAAGTGTGGAGGCAGCTCTGGGATGCTGCTAGAGGAAGCTGGGGGCTCTGACAGACCAGAAAGTGTGGCTGAGGGCATTATCATTCCATCTGTCTTTCTCTCTGCAGAGCCAGCCTTCCCGGGGCAGAGCATGAGAGACGAACGTACCTGCTCTGGGCACGGATGGGGCTGTGGGCACAGATGGGGCTGTGGGCACGGATAGGGCTGAGGGCACGGATGGGGCGCTGGACACGGATGGGGCGGTGGGCACGGATGGGGCGGTGGGCACGGATGCAGCTCCCGGCACGGATGGGGCTCCCGGCACGGATGGGGTTCTGGGCACGGATGGGGCTCCCGGCACGGATGGGGCTGTGGGCACGGATGGGGCTCCCGGCACGGATGGGACTGTGGGCACGGATGCAGCTCCCGGCACGGATGGGGCTCCCGGCACGGATGGGGCTCCCGGCACGGATGGGGCTCCCGGCACGGATGGGGCTCTGGGCACGGATGGGGCGCTGGGCACGGATGGGGCTCCAGGCACGGATGGGGCTCTGGGCACGGATGGGGCTCCCGGCACGGATGGGGCTCCCGGCTCTCGGAGCCGCCCCGGTGCCCGCGGGCTCTCGGAGCTGCCCCGCAGCCGCCACTCCCTGCGCCCGGGCAGCCGAGAGCAGCAACGCCTCGGAGCGCGGCTGCTCCGTCTGACACAGCCCATCTGCCAAAACCCGAGTGAGAAAGGCAGCGAGATTACACAGGACCCGTGGTTGTATTAAGGGGATGTGTAAAGTCACGCTTTCCAAGGAAAAAAAATATGCAGTTAAGTCAGTTGCTGTGCCTCGTATTTGTGCGCAGTATCTGTGGCAGTACATTCAATTAAAGTTAAAGAAAAGGAAATAAATCTCAGCTGGTGCTCTGCCTGGATAAGTGCCCGAGCAGGAAGTAGAGTTGTACTGTCTAAACGATTTATGTTTGTGATCAATTAATAGAACAGATTTTTCTGTTGATTCTGCACTTTTAGCTGATAATTATGGAACATTTTGGGGGTGAGGAGCTGCCACTCTTATTGAGATAAATTTTCCACTCTAAACAAACAGGAGGCAAAAATAACACTGTATCTTATCAAATTTTTATGGGGAGAAGTGCTTTTAAAAATTCATTGTTTCACATCTATTCTGAAGTTCCTCTTGGTTTTATAAATATGGTTTAGAATACTTTTAAGTACACATACTTTGAAGTATTAAAAAAGTACACATACCCATTGCGACAACAGACAAAATAAATCCTTGCATAAAACAGAGTTCCGTTTGTGCACATTTTTTTTAATTAAACAATAGTGGTCTGGTATGACATGGAACCTGGCATAGGAATTCTAGTTTTTCTACAAGATTTTTGCATAACCTTGGGCAAACCACACCACCTCTTTGTGTGTTATCTGTGAGGGTAGGGAGGCATGGAAAGTCAATATAGCCCTTCCTTCCTTATCTTACCTAAATGCTGAGAGGAGAAAATACGAAGAGTAGGTTTGGCTTCACATGTGGTTACAGCTACAGAAATGAACTAAAGAAGGTCAGGGTACATGCCAAGTGCTGGTCTGCAAGTTTCCACCCAACAGTAACATTTCCCAGCTGTTACCCCAAGGTAACAGGTACCCACAGTCCCTAACACTGTTTTTGGCTTTGCTGTCTCAAGCATTGCCCAGGAAGGGCTCAGGGGTAGCAAGGGCAGAGGTCTCTGCAGTGGTAGCCTGGATGTGGCAGTCCTGATTTATGGGAGAATGGGAGCAGAGTTCCTTCTGGCTGGACACACACCAAGCAGCACCAACTGGCCTCAGGACTGGAGACCTGTCCCTGCCTGTTTTATTTACTGTTATAGACATAGCCTGTGAAACTCTCTGATAAAGAGACATGGCTTCTAGCTACAGACAATATAAAATTAGATTAATGGTAAGAGTCAAGCGCATACTGTTGTTGGTCAATTTGACCTGCAATTAGATCCACACTGACAGTTTCTTGGCTGAAGTTTTCAGGACAGAAAGAAGAGTCTGCAAATACAGACACAGCCTTTGCTGGGTTGGATTCTGCCAATGACCTGGAACCCAGCAGCACGACCTCCCTCTCTCTTGCAATGTTTGTGCTGCTGTGAGGAACTCTCGCCTCAGACCAGGGTGCTGCACACTGCTGTGAGCCAGACAAGCCAGACCAACAAGAGGTCCTGCAGAGCTACCATCCAAACACGTTGGGCCAGCAAACACACAAACTGGGAAACCACTTCTGCAGCAAACGCCCAAGGAACAGGCCATGGGAATAACTTCTGGTGAAAGTTACAGTTGTGTAACAAAGCACTCCCCAAAGAGACCAAGAGGAAAACTGGTTTAAAAAATTCCTGATGGAAGATTGTGTCCTACTTAAATCAAAGCACTTTTGCAGGAATGTTTCTATCTGTAGGTTTTACAAAAATAGTCTACTCATTCCTTTTCGATATAGCTGAAACATTTCATTTTGAGAAATTCAGAGCATTTTCTTTCACTGCTAGTGATAATGTGTTTTATTGCAGAGTATCTCAGAACTGACAGGCTGGGAGTTGCCTGAAGACAGCAACTGACTGTCCATTCCTCTGCTTTTTAGGTACAATCAACTTAAATAGAGCATTCCTGGCAGAGCTTTGTCTAATCTAGCCTCACAAGATTTTCTTTTTGGTGAGTTTCATCCTTTTGTGAGGATGAAAATAAATTTGTGAGTTTACCAGTCAAGAAGCTATTCCTAATATCTAATAAAAATTTACCTCAAAATTTTGAAACTATTCTAGAGAAAATGTCATCAAAGCCTGTGGTCTTACTGAAACAAGACATTTATTAAAAAGGCCATTTTTCTATTCCCTCAACAAATTTTCAGGATGGTTTTCACAAGCTGGATCACAGTCAGATGTCAGTTTGACCTTAAGGGATAAGCAGTATTTACTGCAGAATAGTCACCCTCATTTTCAGCTGTGTTTCTCTTCATGATTAAATGTACAGGACTACCTCAGTGCACATCTGCAAATGTAAGGAGAGACAAGAGGGTGCTGCTTCACCTTTTCTTCAGCTGAAGAAAGTCTTGGGTAAGCTCTTAAGCATGACCCAGGCTGAGCATGGAAGCAAGGTCAGGAGGGACCACGAGAAAAGAAATGTTACAGAAAATTATTGAAGTATTCTTAATTCATTAAGATCTTATTGCCATAGCCAAAGTAGGGGCAGTGAGAACAGCAGGGAACTCTCTTCAAATAGACCTGAATCTTGGCATGGGGAGATTTGCTATTTATGTGCTTGCAATATAGGACAAAGATGCCTTTTCCTTTTTGAGTGTCTGCTGGGAGTGCAGCGTTTCCCAAATTAATGAAAACCAAGAGTTAAGTTAAATGACATAATAAAATCCAGACATTGATTTTTATGTTAGGAGTTGTCTTTATGCAAAGCATAATGTATTATCTTAAATGTCACTCATTCAGTAATACTATTATAATTCTATTCCTTGGTGATGGCCAAGAAAAAGTTGTTCAGGGCATTCATCAACACTGTCTCTATGTCATTTTTCGGTCTACTATGAAACCTGACTGAAAGAAATCTCAGATATTAGTTGAGAGGAAAACTGGGATATAGTTGCTCCCAAAGCTGGATCAGCTGTGTGTGCTCCATTCCTGTGCTCTTCTGTGTGCTCAGGCACAAGTCACCTCTAAAAATCAAGAAAAGGCAAACAGGGAGCTGTGAGGCCAGAATGCCAGGAGAAAAGGGGTTTCTAACTGGCATCTCTCAACAATGCTGACAGAGCACCAGGCCCACAACCAGCAGTTCCCAGAGGTGTGCAAAGAGTTTGGAAAATGTGCTTGCAATGATGTGGAGGGCACTGAGCTCATGTCCCTTTCCCAGCTCCACACCAGCTCAACCTAGGCATGGAGGAAGCAGACTCTGAGGGAAGAGTGCCATCTACTGAACCCCAGCCTTTCTCTGGGCTGCCCACCCAAATGCAGCTCACTCAGCCTTGAAGCGTTCCCATCTGCAGCCCCCCCCAGCCCGCCAGAAACAGCCTCTCCCCTCTCTGCCCTTCTTTAAATGCAATGTGAGCAGTAGAAGCACGCAGAAATACCACCAAGGTACAGAAACAGAAATCAAATTTCTCTTGCATTTCCTGTTTCACAAATTAATTGCTTATTTATATAGCAAGAAAAATAACAGCTGAGAATACCTGTAATGGTTGGATTGTTCTGGGAGTGATTAACTCTGGTGTAAATGTCCACAGCTCTCAGCAGCACTGCAAAGGAATCATTCTTCATAAAGAAGAAGAAATTGATCTCTTCTAAGACTAGAAAGCTCTACATCTACTGATCAACATTCCTATTCATCAGAGCAGTAACCTGCTGCTACATTATCTGGGCCACGAGGGTGCAATGGTATTTTTCCATCCCATTATAATAAATTAGCTGTTCTGCTATTAACGTTCTTCATATTTAAGAGAGATAGTCACCAGCTCCGAAAGAATCAGAGCCAGTCCTTTACAGAAACTGTTCCAGGGCTCAATTAATTGTTGCAGTGACCAAGTGTTTAAATGAAACTTCGTCTTCCAGATATGTCCCATCAACACAGAGTGAAATCAATAAGGCTCATTTCAAGCAATTTACCCACCGTCTCTATATTCCAGGCAGCACTTGCATTCATCTGGATAGTATTAGTTTATCATATGTCTCTGATGTATTTTCCTGTCAAACCTTCCTGTTCTATGCTCATACAGATGAATGAACAGTGTCAAAATAATTTCATTCTGTTTTATCTTTGCAAGAATTTCAGAGCTGTAGATGGGAGAGAGGGGTAATTATCTGGGTCTGTGAGGGCCATGGAACAAGGACAGCATCCTTTCTGATTGTCACAGACATACTTTAGTTGATACTCAGCCTTCAGTCAGATCACTGAATAAGAGAAAATTATAATTTACTGTATCACCCCAACAGCCTTTATGGTCCTTTGCTCAGCCAAGGCAATTTTGCCACTAGAATGATAGAGAAAAAAAGCATCACTACCCCATATAACAGTGAGGAATTTGGGAAAAACAGTTGCAACTTCCCTAGATATCATTTTGCTATTGTTTTTTAGTTCAGCTCATTCCTTTATTCAGCAATTACAGAATATGCAGGAGATGAGGTAGCTGAAATTTTCTTTATCAACAGTTTTAATCTGAAGCAAAGGGGCATCAGGAAATGAAAAACTGAAGTTTCTTAGCAGTCTGCTTGACTCACAGAGATCAGACTGAAGGAGATGTCTGTTCCCAAGTGACTATTTAAGAATTAACCTTTAAAGAGGGTATTTGCTAGATTGAAAAGAAATGAGAATTCATTACTTCTAAGGATGTGGCCCAGAATTGTTCCTACTCTCTTGGCGAGGCATTGCTCCCTTAAAGAGCCTTCCTTTCAGATGATTAGCTATCATTCAGTACTATCAATACACTCAGACACACATTTCTTAACAAGAGCTGTCTCCTGCCTCCAATCCAGGCATCACAGTCTGTCCTGCAGACTTAATACAATTGCAGCTGAGCAAAAAGCTCATTTGAATTTCAACAGCCTGTGGCCACAATAAGGAACAAGCAATTTCAGGTTTCCAGGAATTTCTGGACAAGAAGCATAATACAGCTGCATAATTACAGCACACCTATATGTGAAATATGCAACTAAGCCAGTATTTTAAATAATGTTTGCAACTTAAACCGATGCATCCACTTCATATACAACTTGATTACACAGGCTTGTATCAATAAGATGGAGTGGAACAGAAAAGAAGAGAGCTGCTCCTGGCTGTAATATTGTTTCACTGCCACAGAGACACTGCCAAGAGGGTCTCCCTCCATTGCATTAATGTATGCATCCAATTACAGAGAGGCTTTTTGTTTGCTTGTTCCAGCTGTAGAATGCAATGCTATACTTGTGCTCACACTGTCATGTTCATGCCTACTGCAGAGGATAAAGTGGTTTTGGAAAGAGATCTCAAATCCAGCTAGAAGAAAATACTGCCCTCATATCTCAAGTAAGCATCTACATTGGGCAGTTAAAGTTAGAGTAATCTAATTTTTTTTTCTGTTAAATTTCAAATGAGAATCTCTACAATCTTATTTTGAACTGTTTTTCATGTTTTCTATTTTCTCTACTAGGAAAATAGATTTTTATTTCTTGAACTCCTTTGCAAACACCAGTGTGCAAAGGTTTAACATTGATTTTGATCAGAATTCATTCAGTAGTAGACCCTGGTCTTGCAAAGAGATCAGTGCAAAAACTTTCTTGTTCTTGTAGTAAAGACAAAAACCTCTTTCAGAGGTTTTTTCAGCTAAATCTTCTGCTCCTTTATTTTAGAGAACTGGCTCTTTTGCACTGGAAAACAAAAGTGAATAAATGCATTTCCAAGATGTTGGCTTCCCTGCAATTTTTCATGGAAGGGAGCAGCATCCCAAGTTTGTTTGATTTTCCTTGGCCTGTAATGAGATGTTTTCTAGACAAAATGTTTCACTTCACAAAAGGTATGCTTAGTTGAGAGATTTAGTGTTAAGAACCCTTTCTGTTCCTATGTTGGAGATGGGAGGTGCAGAAATTCCCAAAAATCCAACAATTAAGGGCAAGAGAGGCAAGGAAACCTTTTCACTTTCTTATCTAGAACTTGATCCAATGGCAAAAAGCTAAAAGTGAATTGAAAGGAAACAAAGAGAGAAAGTTCATGCTGTGGAATGCTGGAAGTCCTTTTCTCCATTCAGCTCCCAGAAGAAAAAGAAGCTCAGCAGCTTATACTTTTCTTGATTTTCCTGCAGTTCATGTGTGGCACATTTTAAAAAAGAACATACCTTTTGCATACTGGTTGTATCAGCCCCGAACCTTTCCTGAGAATGAGATTCACTCTGTAAAAACAATCACAAAACACCCACTGTTCAGTATCTCCTAGACACAGTGGGGTGGACTGAGAAGAGCATGTCAGCTTTATTTTTAAATGTGTCCAATTTTATTTTCTTATATATATTTTCTTTGATATTTTTATAGGATTCTTTTGACTTTTCTTGGTTAATGCCCTAATTTTAATTTCTTTTATGCTCATTAGGCTACATGAGAAGTGATATAGTCACATCATGATGTCAAGCATTTGTAAGTAAATATTTATGGACTTCAAAAAAGTGAATTATGTAAGTGAAGTTCAATAAATTGTGAAAATGTATCATATTCTCCACACTGTGTCATGTACACCTTCTTCAAAAAAATTCTTTTCAAATGATGTTATGAGCTGGACAGAGCACAACACTTCCACTGGAACCATCATGGTTTAATTACATGGCAGCATATGTACTCCAAATATTTCTAAAATGGGTAGAATTTGCAATGTGCATGCAAATCAAAATAGCTGCATGACCTGTGCAATAGCCCGTTTTCAGAGCTGTATAGCAATCCCATTTAGAAAACATCCAAATATTCTAAAGGGGGAAAAAACCAAAAACCAAAACCAAGACAACAAAACAAAAACCCCAAACTAACAAAAAAAAAAAAAACAAACAAACAAACAAAAAAAAAAAAACCACCAAACAAACAAACTAAAAAAACCCAATAATCTTTACACATTATGCTGAAAGACCAGGACACAGCACAATCAGGGCCAAACATCACCAGCCCACACTTCTCATTTCCTCATTACTCTGAAGGGACTGCCTGCAGTCTGCATTGCATCATGTCCCATAAGATCATCTGCTATTTTACAAGTCAAGAGGAATTTCAGCCATCAGGAACATGGATTTTAAAAATAGAGGACATTTTAGAAAGAAGCATGTACTGATTTTAACAGCAATGTTGAGATGTAATGATTTTGGGAAATATTCTGAGCAGAGCATATTTTTTAAATTAGAAAAAAACAGTAAAGACTACAAAAGGTGAGGATTTTCCTATAAATATATCCATACTTCTCATACCCTCCAAAAGATTGAACACCCAGCATTTTTTAAACCAAGGCATGTGCCTGACTTCATCCTTAAAGTGTGTCTGTGTTTAGAAGGGATCTGAACACTCAGTTTTACCAACTTCAGCAAAGAAGCTGAGAATAGGCAAACTAAACTATTAGTCTGGAAAATACAGGCCATTACACATCTTCTCTAAAAATTTAATTACATAAAAAAAGATCTTAGCTAATCAAACTCAAACAGGAAGCGTGTGCAGGGTGACTCATGCCTTCCTCTGCATTGTGCTGGCAGAAAATGGAGCTGGTGGGGGCAATGCCTTGCCTGTGTCAGTGCACTGCACTCATCTGGCAGCTGTGGTGGACTCCAGCCACCCCAGATTCTGGCAGGGGAGCAGGCAGGGTGTGCCAGGACAGCGCTTTGTACAAGCCAGAGGAAGCACTGCAGCAAGAGGAGGTTGTGATTTTCCACAGGGCACAGATCCTGTAACCACCTCTCTAATCTTGGTACCCTTCTAGTTTGTTTTTCCTGGCACAAGTCAAATGCCTCATATAGCCATGCTCATTTTGACACGGGTTCTAAAAGGCATACATTAGACTTGTATCTGTAATAGACCACAAAAGGACCTTCATAATCAGATTATGTTTGCTGTGATAATCATGGTCCTCAATTATACAACTGTATATAAAATACCTAATGTTTCAAGAAGTAACATTTTTCAACATTAAATTAAACTTGCTAAAAATACATTATACTTCCTGCAACTTCTCTCTATATGTCAGAAGAGTAATGCTGTATTTATAGCAAAGATGATACTCCCATTAAATCTTTCAATCAGCTAGGGACTGAGATAATTGGCAAAATTCTCTTCACTGCTATTTAGTCAGCTGGCTTTAAACAACAGTTAAACTTTACAACAGTGTTTCTCACCCACTCTAGTTTTATTTGATGTTATTATATCTGTCAATCTTGAACAGGAAGATGCAGAGAGAATTGAAAAAGTTTTTTGTTTGCCTGATCATTCTGAACCTCATCAAGGTGGCAAGTATAAGGAATGGGGTAGGGTATCGAAGAAAGAAAATATTAGTTGTGACTGACAGAAAAATCTTCAGTTACTGTCACTGCACTATTTCCCATCTACCATTCCACCTAATAAAATACATCCCTGTGGCACAGGCACTCACAGTAAGGTCAGCTGTCTGTGGAGAAGAGTGCACCTGGAGATGCATGACAATGAAAGGACATTGCTTGGAGAAAAGCACTTTCAGTCCCAATCAGCTGTGCTTAGGACCAATGGCTGACAAAGGGGTGATGCAAATATTTTAAATTTGTGGTATGAGGTTTACCAGGATTTTTTGTCTCTCATGCCATATTTGCAGTGCAATCCATAGCAGTGTCAGCACCTGTTTATTGGTAAATACCTTGCAGAACAAAGGGTTTGGGTAGACTTTTACACCTGTAAATCATAAAAGGTAAAAAAACTGGTGCATAATTTTCCAGGGTTTATTTTTATGGGCTATGGGACCTCCTGAAATGCAGCTGCTTGATCAGACATTTTTAGTCTAAACATTCCTGGAAATTATGTGGGAAAGCACTCCACATTTTCACATAGCAGTGATTGTAGGAAAAAAATATTAACTTTTTCCCTCCAAAATGATATGCAGGATGGGAACTATCTTACCTGGTTTTAGCCATCTCAAATATAGGCATTTACTTTACTTAAGGTATAGATTCACCCTATAAACTACAGAAAGACTGAGGAACCTCCAGACAGAGATTCTCCATCCTAAAGTAATTGGCAAAGATGACTAGTGCAGAGTGAGCTGATTTTCCCTATTAGGAGCACAAGTAGGAGGTAGTAGGATTTATATGCTGTTTAAGTATTTTCATAAGGTACAAATCTTCACCACAAAAACTATTAAAAGAGGCCAGCTGGAAACATTCCCATTTAATATTTTAATATGGATTTCCCCAAGAGGAAATGTTTCACTGTCACTTAAGTAATTTGAAAACTGCTTGTTTGAAAAGAAACATGAGGAGGGAAAAAAGTGGATTTTGCCATGCATTCCAATAATACAATTGTTAAATAATGGGATAAAAAGCTTGACTGCACACACAGAGAGGAGCACAGAGGCACAAAGGTAGGAGGGGGAGTTCAAATTACCCCCTACTCCTTCTCATGCCAGCCCCATCTATGCAGGCCCATGTTTGCATCCATGAAGGAGCACAGGGGCTTAAGGCAGGAGGAGAAACCCCAAAATCCCATTCAGAGAAGCAGCCCCCACCCAGGACTGCCACAGGAGTGCCTCAGCAGCATGGACTGGGACATCCATCCCCATGAAGACGTGGGAGCTGCTCCAGCTCACCCAGCACAGAGTGGCCACTGCCTAGGGCAGGGGAGGCACTGTGGGATGCAGAGGAAGAGCATTCCAGGATTGCATAGGACTGATTATGGGATGTTTAGGGTGGGAACCAGAGGTGGAGGAAGAGAAGGATAAAGGTGATTTGGGAAGGAACACACACAGAAAGACAGAGGAGTAAGGGGATTAAAGGATGGGCTATGTATGAACAGGGGCTGGTCAGCACACTCATCTGGCTGTGCCCTGCACCCCAGTAGTGAAATGTGTCCTTTCCTCTTGCTAAACCTCTCTCTAGCTCTTTTCCTGGGTGAGAGGTGGGTGGGCATTGGTGTGTGTGTCTCTGGGAGGGAGGTGGGAGGAAGGGCAGCCTCTGCATGTGCTGTGTGGCCGAGCCCAGCTCCAGGAGGGAGGCCCAGTGGCTCTGCTGTGTGTGTGTGCCAGTGCAGGGGTGTAAGAGCATCTGTCCCAGCAGCTGGAATGAAGTTACAGCTTTGGGGGCTGATATGTCCAGTGCCAGAAACCGGGAGACTGGGACCCAGAGACAGCTGCTGGTGTAAAGGCCCAGCTGCTGGAGAGACCCCACTGTACATATGGGGACATCCATCTCCACCAGCACCCTGCTCAGACAGACAGGGAAGTAGGATGAGGGAACAGAATTAACATTTTCAATTTTATTCAAGGAGGATATTTCAACTGACTCAAACAAACTGTGGATTTTTGCTTTAAAGAATATCTTCACACTGTTTTAAATGGGTTTTTCCTCCTGTTTTGAAGCACAGTATTCCCTAGGATACTAAAGATATGCTGCTATTTATTGCCTTTAGAAAAACTTACTGGTACAGATTCTAAAAGTGTTCTCATCAAGAGCAGAAAATGTCTGAATACCTTTCTGGAACTACAAGTTTCAGAAGTAATTCAAACATCACACAGAGGAAATTTTATGGCCTCAGTAACACAGTCAGACAGGTTAAATGATCATGATGTTCCCTTCTGGCCTTAAAATTTATTAAGTACCTCCCATTTTTTCTGTTGATAGGCTCAGTAATACTTTTCAACTGCACATCTCTCCGCAGATATTATATGGTAGCTGCATATAATTACTTCTACCTTAGAACATGAAAACTGATTCAGAGGAGTTAAGTGACACAATCATCATGCAAGAGTGCACTAGAACCTACATTAGACCTTAGATTTATTGAGTGGCCATTCTATGTGCAGTCCATCAGCCTCCCAGTTTCTCCCTAGCTAGTTAATTCCAGTGTTCCTGTTTCCTTCCCTTCAGAAAAATAAGAGCAGTATCACCTTCTTTTTCCTATTGATCTATAAACTGCTGTCAGCGGTGATTTCAGCTCATGGAATTTCTTCAGCTATTTCTAAGCAAACTACCA
Organism: Zonotrichia albicollis; assembly: GCF_047830755.1. NCBI lineage: Eukaryota > Metazoa > Chordata > Aves > Passeriformes > Passerellidae > Zonotrichia > Zonotrichia albicollis. The sequence continues at coordinate 68,117,519 of NC_133822.1, forward strand.
TGGGCAACATTAGCTGTGTAGCAGCAGTAACAGGGAGTTAATTGCAAAATAATTACCTCAGCATTTAAAAGAAAGGTTTTGCATCCTCTGCTGCCATACCTGGTACAGAGGCATGAGATCTGCAGCAGGTACCTGCACCAAAGCCAGCAGAGGCTCTCAGATGGCAATCAAGCTGTAAGCACACACATTATTACAGTGTACAGGTACCCCAAGCTGTGAAGATCCACTGCAGGTTTTCATATTTCATGTGCACCTGACATATATAATGGGAAATTTGTGGATTCTTCTGGAGATAGGATCATAACTTGCATATGCACCAATCTTATCTTTGACTGTTATTCTGGGTAAAACTATTTACATTTTAAATGATGCATACCCGTTCAACATAACAAAATAATTATGACAATACTCTTTGTAATAAATTGTAGTGAGCAAAAACTTAGATTTTGATTTTGAGATATAAAGTAAATTGGATATTAATACTTAATTAGGCTAATAAAAAATTGAAGAACAATTTTTACAGCACATTTAATAAATATATTTCATGTGTAAACTGTCTGGAGCAGCTTAAAAACACATTGAATGGAGCTGCCCTGAGGTGGCTCAGGTTTCTCCTCTCTAGCTAAATTCAAGGGCTGATTATAATAACCTCTTTTCCACATCAGCTCTGCCCCTTTCTCCATTTTACTCCATACCTGCAGAAGTTTTAGGGAGAGATGATAGGATGATGTACACAGAATAGGTAGCACCACACAGGTGAGAGTGAGAACCATGTGCAGCTCCTTCAGTGAGCTCTCCCAGCAGCAGCCTGCTAGCAGTGCCTGAGTAAAGATGCAGAAATAAAAGAACTGAGAAAATATCCTAAAGAAGTTACCTCCTTGACAGCAATACCATATTTGAAGGGCATCCATCCCCAGGAATGTCTTCATCACACACAGAGCCATGGACTGTGTGACACACAACAGCTGTAAAAATGCCTTTCCATCCTGCACATAGGAGATTGTACATCACTGTTTTGTGCTGGCATAAACCTGGGGTGCTCTGCAGCCTGCCTCAGTCCTACCAGGCATCTCTGTCCTGCTAAGAGCCAGACAGCAAACCTAATTACCAACCTTCCTAACCCCACCCAGGCCTTCAGTCTTGTTAGATCCTTCTCTATTTCCTATCAGTTGTGCATGCTCAGAAGCATCTTTTTAGCAAAAACAAGTGTGTTATCTAATTGGGAACTTGTATGCAGATGAACAGGCACTTGGCTTCTGTCTCAATCCTCCAGAGAAACAAAATGCTTAGAGATGGTCAGAGATGTGACTAACTTTACACTACTTTGCAATGACCACTGCTAGCCTAATAATTTATGCATAACATCATTTTCTAGATCCCTTCTCAGGTGTTTCTTTTCCAAGATCAAAAGTGCTAGGTTACTTTTCTCTTCTTACATGGAAATCATTCCCTACCTCTGTTTTGGTTTTTTTCTGAGGAGTTTTAGGGAATTCTTTTTTCTATGTGCTTCCTATTATATACCATCCTAACATTATTCTGAGATCTTTTTAGTATGTCTATACATTTTCCATGGACAGATAAAGGAACACATACTGATTTCAATATTCACAGCAAATCCTTTATACTTTGCTTTTAGCTTTGCTTTTTTACTTTGATTTCTCTTATGTATTTTCTTTCCCTTTTTCTGCTGTTGTTTTTCTTTTTAGTCCAGGATCATTAGCTTTCACTGGAGGGTACTAATCTGTGAAGTGAACCTGTTTTGCCATTCTCAGGTACAGAACTCATTCCAGAAGAGACAAGGAGCTGTTTTCTTTCACCCAGAAGAGACAAAGTACAAAATACAACTGTTTAACTTTAGTTTTGCTATGAAAAATACCTTCACACACATCTTCCTACATTAATTGGTCCTAGTTACTGGTTTTAAAAATTGAGGAAAGGAAAAGGATGACTTTTGCTATTATTTCCATTTTTAACTATATGATTGCTTAATTTATGGAGGTGTGGCACTCAGGTGTATGAGAGGAGAAGTAGAAAAATCCAGGTTAGAAGAGAAGGAAAGAGGATTCTAGGTTTTTAATATAGCATTTAAATATTTTTCTATATATTGCAAGTTTTTCCTTTTATTGAAGCAAGCTTTGGCTTAATAAATTAATGATTCTACAAAGGATGAACATGGAAGAATTTTGCGTTTAAACTTAATTTTCATACCTGTACCAATATATGAGTTGACAGCAAATTAGACCAATGAATTGCATTGAAGTGATTCAGTGGAAGCAGGGAGAGGAATGGCAAAAAAAGGATTTTGGGCAAGCCCTAAATGTTTGGGAAGACAGATAGCATACCTGACAGAACTAGAATGTGTATCTTAGCATAGAAACTTTGGTTGCCTTTTGTGGCCAGGATTTTTTTACCCACAGGGGGAAAAAAATCTTCAGTATTAACATATTTGTTGAATTAGGCACATAATTCTGTCTTTCACTGTACTCCATTTCTCATAAGGCACATAATCTATTCTCAGATTTCCCAGCTGAATGCAGCTCTGAGCTTGTGGAAAGGATTACAGAATTTTATTTGAATACAAGCTAGCAGTTGTGTTTTGTGCCCAGTACGATTACTGAAATCACAATTTGTTCCTCTTTATGTATGGAGCAGGTTTATACCAGTGTATGCAGAAAAGGCTTTCTCTGCCATTGGCAGTGAAGAATATCATCTGGAGCATCTCCTAAGGCCCTCTGTTGAGGTACACCTGTTATTACATGCTATAGTCTTTCTCCACTGCTATAAAACACAAGGTCTATATTTTCATGTGTGCTTAAACTAATGATAGATGAGTCACATTCCAAATTACTGTTGTGGAAAGCCAACCCTCAGGCACCAATCCATTGTCATGCAAGCATGCCAAAATGAGATTATATCTTTGAGCCAAACTGCGATTAAAAAGGCCGTTAAAAACACTAATAATTTTGACTTAATCAATGATTATTGCTCTTTTAAAATGGAGTTTAGAATTTGTGCACTGGCTTTGATTTTCACTTTTTGTTAAATCAAGCTCTGTTTTTGCCAGAATGGAAAATCTGTCACATTGCAATAACACTTCAAGTGCATAACTACAGTCTAAAAATTGAGCAAGTGTAGCTTTAACACGAGGATGGGAATTAATTGTTCTTTTGCTGCAATATCTGGGGAAGCTGAAGGCAATTCACATTTCCGTGTGCCACCACAATTGTTTCACCCAAACTAATCATCCTTCTAGCCTCATTTCCAAGGCTATATAAAACCCCTGAGCATGACACAAGTCATGCAGCAGAATTCAAGTGAAGTTAGTACTGAAAGATCAGATTCATGGAAGAATCATTTCTTCCAGTAATTATAGTTTGGTAGGGCAGATTTAACTTAACAGGACATTCCACAAGATGATATTTCTACAGAGATCTCTCTCTTTCTTTTTTCATGCCTTTTAATTAAGTTTAAATCTTGCATGGCTCAAAGTAATGTAAAAATAAGTAAGCAGGCAGCTGTAAATACAATAGAGTGAAAGAAAGGATGTCATATATTGCTAAACAAAGATGTGACATTTGCTGGGTGGAGAAGAAAATAGAAAGAGCAGAAATATTACAACCCAACAGGATTCCTGATTTTACATTCTTCTTCTCTTGTACTTTCATTCTGGTAGCACATGGGATGGATGCCAGAGATGCATCAAACTGTCCAAGTATAATTTAAGTAGTCAGGGAACAGATGTTCACAACAGTTTCTGGTCAGTGCAGGGATTTTACTACCTGCCCACAAGCTTCTCCCCACTGTGAAAACTGTATTTCTGGAAGATGTACTGTATCAATTTATATCAAAATACACGTACCCTGTAAGGTTGAATGACCCTAATCGACTCCCAGTGTAATACAATATCTCCTCCTTTCCTCTCATCCTCCCCTTCTCCAAGACTGGTTAGAAGTCACTTACACTGGCCAATATTATAATGCAGACTTCAAATGCTCAGATACTTTAGGAATTTGACTTTGAATGTTGGGACTTCCTACAGCGTGAACAGGTGGGAGAATGCTGGAAACCATGAAAGTGAGCAACAGTTCTCCTTCCCTTCTCCCTTGTACCAGCAGCAGAGGTCACAACTTTAATCCACACTTTCAAAGGAGGAAGACTGTGCCAGCTCCAGAAATCTACCAAAACTTTTTCCTTTTTTCATTTATCCACAAAAAGTAAGAAAAATGGTAATTTCTCTAAGCTAATCATCAAGCTGTATTGATTATTTTCATTTAAGAGGGAAAGGTAACCAAATACACTGATGGGATTGAACATATCAGGATTTATATACAGAAAGATATATATTGGCATGACTGGAACTAGAAACAGATAGCAAAAACAACTCAAACCTAGAAAAGGGTGACTGGAAAATGCCACTTAATTAATCAAATCTATGATTTTAGCAACATAAAAGATTTAATGTTCATTTGAATTCATCTCAAACAGCAACATCTGTAGCCCACATATACCTATTTTTGCTAATTTTTATGTAGGTCAGCAGCAGTGGAATAGCTGTGTTAATGGTTCTTTGTATCTGAAGTTTTCCCCAGTTTCCCTGGAGCCCACTACAAGAATGTGCCATCGTGGCAGCACTGCCAGCAGTATCCAAGAAAGGCAATTTTACACTAACTGTAGTTTTTCTAAACATGCCACAGTATTGTTGTGGCCTTGGCCTTCACTGCAGAAGGCAAAATTGAAATCTCCATCATCATAATATCTGTGGTGTGTTTGGGGGTATATTTGACTTGTTTTAAACATTTTTTTTAAGAAGAAAAATGGCTTTGTACTAATTGTGTACTTCTAGAAGAAGACAAGATTTCACATTTTCTTCAGTAAGAAAAGGATCAAGATGCATGCTATGATGCATGTAAGAATCACACCACAGACAGACCTCAGAGGCAATGAAAAGGAATACCCTGAGACCAAAGGGGACACAGCAGTTTTTTCTAAGCTACCATTACAATGTTAACTCCAGTAAAGCTCAGAACCAAGAACTCATTGGCTGGGACGCAGTGAGAAATGTAAGTGCTGCATATAAAATTATTATTTTTCTTTTATTTTAACTTCCAGTCTGTGATCCCTACTTGCTTAGAGCTTTATTTTCTTTAAGTAACATTCCATTCAAATAAAACATTACTGATTTTGAAGAGTTCCTGATCTCTTTGAAGAGCTGACTTGGACCCAGTCTGAGTATATTGACCTCACATTTGCAATCTGCTTTGTGGCACCATCTCAGCCAAGAAAATACAAACAAGCTAAGATTAAGAACCTACTTAGTTTAGGAATAGTATGCTTATCAAATTGCATACAAGTGGAAGATCTCTTTTATAAGTCCTCTGTTTTAAACAGAAGCACAATATAATGTTGCCTTATGTCATTAGATCTATGTGGTACATATGTTCCTTCAAGTCTAGGAGATCCCTTAAAATCTTAAAATAATCCTGAAACAAGTGGTCTGGTTGGATCTCCAAGCACTATCTTATCGTACTCTGTGCGGAAACCAAATAATCATAGTAAATAAAGCTTTCACTATTTTTTCCACTCTCATAAAAGCAATAATGAGAAACTGTTCTTTCTCTGCTTAAACCAAAGTTCCTGAAGTGAGCTGGAAATACAAAATAAAGTAACACTACATAGGCTTAATTTTCTCCAGCACAAATATGCTGGCTAGATAGTAAAGAAAAAAAAAAAAAAAAAGAAAAGCACTGAGCAGGATCCTTCATTCCCTGGTTAAAATGCACTAACACTCAGATGTTGTGCAAATGGTTCCACACCATCTGGCAGCTATAAAGGGAAAAACAAACCATCATTTGCAGGTTACGGTACTTCTCACATTTTTAATAATGTATCACAGTGCACTCATTGTCATAACACCCAGCACAATGTACAAAATATTTAAAGTGCAGTATGCTCCCTCTCATTCATATTTATGCAACATAGCTCAGGAATGCACTTACATGTTGTGCCATTGCTATTCCTGTGTTGCCTGGCTGTGTAGATTACTGAGAGACAGTGCTTTGTACAGAAGGGATGTGCTTTTCACAACACAGCCTTGCACTGCACCATGGATGATAATCACAGCAGCTCCTTTTTCCACCACGCTGATACAGAGACCTTGCCACCACCTCACAGCCTGCTCCAGCACTCCCACAGACTGAAACCTACCCTGAAACTGTTCCCCCTGCATCCCTGCAGAACTGCACAGACATCAATAGCCAGCTCCCACAGCACCTAGCCAAACCCTGGGGCTAATAATTAACAGATTAATTTAGGATGTGCCATTCTCTCTCTGAGAGAACCCTGCATCCATTCACCTGCTTCAGTGATGCTGAACACAGCCCCAGCATAGCTGCACCTATATTTTTCTCCACTCCAGGCATGGTGAGACATGTTTCTCCATTTGCCTTGCTTGATTTTGGTTGTCACTGAAAGCACCAGTATCTGAGGGAAGGATTCGGGAAGGATGCAATCACAGACTTTGCAGGGTCTCATTTTTGCTACTCCCTATGTTATTTTTGAAGCCAGCCAGAATGGCAAGGCAGTCCTCTGTTTCTTTGCAAATACATGTCTGTCCCTTCAGAGTTCCACTGACAGAAAGTTAGAGAGGGCAAGGAAGGGGCATTGCTCATGGCCTAGAAACAGTGACAAGAAGGATCTTTCCAGGACTTGCTGCACACATAGTCTTAGAAATGAGATGGTAGGAAATTATTCCTCACAACCTCTTTCAGCAGCTCTCACATTTTTATAGATCACAGACTCTATCAGATGTAGCTAAACTGGGGGAAAACTCATGCAGATTTCTGTCTTCCTGGTTGACATCCAGTAGACCTGTTTTTTCCTAAGGAAGGCATCATTAAACTTACACAGCCAGACAATT